>NC_061114.1:73549848-73849848 GCF_002878395.1 Capsicum annuum
AAGATTCATGCTAGCGATCATTCGCTAACACCGTTTAGCTGTTGTATACGTACGCTATGTAGAAACCGACCATTCTACTCCTTTTGTTTAGCACGCCGTCAATAT
The DNA here is from genome assembly GCF_002878395.1 of Capsicum annuum. Lineage (NCBI taxonomy): Eukaryota > Viridiplantae > Streptophyta > Magnoliopsida > Solanales > Solanaceae > Capsicum > Capsicum annuum. Next base: position 73,549,954 of record NC_061114.1, read on the forward strand.
TTACACTGAAGACGTGAGCTTCTATTTTTTCAGAATGCAATATTTCTTGTTATGGATTTGTTTAGACACTTTTCTTTTATTTTGGATATTGGTGTTGGCCATGGTTGGGGGCATGTCCCAACTAGATTTGTTTACTCTTTTGGATATAGGTTTTGTGCTACTTCTGGGGATCAGTATGGGCGGGATTGGTATTGGTGTCAGTCTTAGCATTGGTATTGATATTGAGGTTGGCATCATCGAACATAATTCCTTACTATTTCATCATATTACATTTTAGGATTGATTTTCATATATGTTTTGGTATTCCCTTTGGTTTATGGTCTATGATTTGGTTTGATACGTTTGGGAGATTGGTGAGGTATGGTTGGACTTAGTTGGGTCGTTCACGTGTTGACTCTATCCTAGATTTTTTATGAGAACAATAATGCTATGTTGTTATATGGTTAAAATTCAGCTCATCAAAGGCTAGACATAAGTGGTTGGGTCAGGTAACAGGGGGCGGTGCCCCATCCTAGTTGGACTTGGGATGCCCATTACGACAAGGCTCGAGGTCAGATTGTGTCAAGTTGGTATCAGAGCTCTAGGTTATTGGTCATCTAGGAAGTCCACAAAGTCATTTTGATTAGAGTCCTTTTTAGGGGTGTGAAGTATGCTGCACTCATAAGAGAGAGGTTGCAAGACATTTAAGAATATTTCACTTTCTTGGTACTCTTTCTCCAAGCTTGAGTTCTCAATCCTGGAATCTCCTCTAATACTTGTTCGTTCATCTTTCAGATCATGCCTCCTAGATTTGGAACACAAGAAAATTCTTCCATCCTATCTTGGGATAATGCTGATGGGGTATGTCCTACATCTAGAGTACATCTTCAATTTCATGGTCCTATTCTTAATGGTGATGGAGTTTCGCCTACTCTGGCTAGTTCTCCTTAAGTCCCTTAGGATAACATGATGAATGCAGAATTTCATCAGTCTATTCAGGTATTTCCCAATTGATTGTTGCTCAGGTTGAGAAGGTTGCGATTGGTGCTTTGTCTACTGAGGCCACAAGGGTTAGTCAATTTATGAAGATGGGTTCTCCAACTTTTACTAGGGTGAAGGTAGAGAAGGATCTACAGGGATTCTTGGATAAAATAGAAAAGATCTTTCAGTGTGATGCAGGCTACTAATGTAGAGGGGTTAACCTTGCATCTTATCAACTTAAGGATATTTCTTAGTAGTGGTATGAGGATTGGGATAGGGATAGAGGTAATATGGAAGTAGAAGGATTGTGGAAGGCTTTTTCTAATACCTTAATGGATCGGTTCTTTCCTCAAGAGTTAAGGAAAGCTATGATAGAGGAGTTTTTGAACCTCATGCGGGGGAGGATGTATGTAAAGAAATATGCTTTGAAGTTCGATCAACTATTAAGGTATGCTCCTAATTCGGTGGCTGATATGAGGCCGAGAATGAGGAAGTTTGCTTCTAGGTCGAATAGAGATTTGATTCTGGAGAGAAAGATAGCCTTGCTGATTAAATATATAGACATCTCGAGGTTGACTATTCATATTGAACAAGTTGGGGATGAGAAGAGTAAACAGACGGAGTTTGGGGATAGGCAGGGAAAGTGGAGCAGGTTTTTTGATTAGGGAGGTGCTCAGTCTGAGGGTGATAGAGATGGTGGAAAATGGCAGAAAAACAACTAGGAAAGTTCTGGCTCCTTTTCTTCTAGTGCTCCATACCCACAACAGTCGGGAGACAAGTGTCACTAAGGTAGTGACAATTATCGAGCACAGGTTTCCCAATCTCAGGCGAGCGAAGGTCACTCAGTTTTGTCGTGTCCTTTTTTGTCGATCATGTATTCTTCCTCATCGGGGTTATTCCAAGTAAGGAAGGGACAAGTGCTTCAAGTGTGGCCAAGTAGGCCATCGGCTCAAGGATTGTCCGATCAATAAGGTTGCTACGGGGGCGAATAAGATTACAGTGGCTTCATCTTATGCTCCTGCACCTGATGGTGCGGTATCTGCTCCTGGTTTTAGTGTTGGTCAGAATAGGTTGTATGCTTTAGCGTCCTTCAGGAATCTGAGGCATCACCTGATGTCGTTACTGGTACGTTACAGCTTTTCTTTCTTGACATATATTGTTTGCTTGATCTGTGGTCTACTCTTTTATAGGTGACTCCAAATGTGGCTATGTATTTTGGTTTTGATCTGGAAGTAATCTCAGATCCTTTTTCTGTTTCTACCCTAGTAGCTGACTCAGTTATTGCTAAGAAAGTCTATAGGGGTATGTGGTATCTGTTGGTAGGAAGCAGACATTGGCGAATCTGTTTGAGTTAGATATGGTAGATTTTGATGTAATCTTAGGTATAGATTGGTTGTATTCTTGTTATGCGTTTGTGGATTGTCGGACAAATAGAGTTATATTTAAGTTTCCTAGTGAACCAATTATAGAGTGGGAATGTAGTTCCTTAGCTCCTAGGGGGAGGTTTATTTCTTATCTTAGAGATAGGGGGTTAATATCTAAGGGTTGTCTTTATCACTTGGTCTGGGTTAAATATTTTAACCTGGAAGGTCCTTCTTTTCCTTCGGCCCCTGTGGTTAATGAGTTTACAGAGGTCTTTCCAGATGATCTTTCTAGTGTTCCTCCAGATAGGGAAATAGAGTTTGGTGTTGATTTTTTTTTGGACACTCGTCAAATTTCTATTCCTTTGTATAGAATGGCTTAGGCTGAGTTGAGGAAACTGAAGGAGAAATTAAGTATCTTCTGGATAAGGGGTTTATTAATACTAGTGTTTCTCCCTAGGGTGCACTGGGTTGTTTGTGCACAAAAAGTATGGTTCCCTTCGGATGTGCATTTACTATAGGTAGTTTAACAAGGTGACATTCAAGAACAAGTATCCTATTCCTCAGATAGATGATCTCTTTGATCAGTTTAGGGTGCAAAGTTCTTCTCCAGGATAGATCTTCGTTTGGGTACAATTAGCTTAACATTACTGAGGTAGATATCCCTAAGAAGGCTTTTCGTAATTGATCTAGGCGTTTTGAGTTCTTAGTGATGTCACTTAGGTATACTAATGCTCCAACAACATTGATGGACTCGATAAATAGAGTGTTCAGGCAGTATTTGGATCTCTTCATCATTATATTTATTGATGATATCCTTATTTATTCAAAGAGTGAGGTGGATCATGCTAATCACCTCTGTGCAGTGTTGTAGACCCTTAAGGCACAATAGTTGTATGCCAAGTTCTCTAAGTGTTATTTCTGGTTGAATGCAAGTTCTCTAAGTGTGAGTTTTGGTTGAATGCTGTGACTTTCTTGGGTTATGTTATTTCTAGTGAAGGAATCATGCTGGATCCACAGAAAATTGCTATTGTGAAGAGGTTGCCTAGGCCGACAACTCTATCCAATATATGAAGCTTCTTAGGTTTGGCCAAGTATTATAGGATGTTTGTGGAAAAATTTTCTTCGATATCTACTCGTTTGACTAGGTTGACTCAGAAGAAGGACAAGTTTTCTTTGTCTGATGCTTGTGAAGGGAGTTTTGAAAAGTTGAAGTATAAGTTGACTTCGGCTCTAATCCAAACTTTAGGAAAGGATGGGTTTATGGTTTATTGTGATGCATCTCGGGTAGGGCTTAGTTGTGTCTTAATGAAAAATGCGAAGGTAATTGCCTATGTTTCCAGGCAGTTGAAGGTGCATGAGAAGAATTATCCTACTCATAATTTGGATTTGTTGGCGGTTCTGTTTGCTTTGAAAATATGGTGACATTATTTGCATGGTGTTCACATGGATTTCTTTTCTGATCACAAGAATTTTCAGTACGCGTTCAATCTGAAAGAGCATAATATCAGGCAGAGGTGGTGGCTTAAGCTTCTCAAGGATTATGGTATGAGTCTTCACTACCACATAGGTAAGGATAATGTGGTTGCTGATGCTCTTAGCAGGTTATCCATAGGGATTTTGGCTCATGTGGAGAAAGGAAAGCGGAATTAGTGAATGATATTCACCACTTAGCTAATCTTTGAGTTCTTGTCTTGGACTGTAAGGATAGTTTTGTTATGATGCAAGGAGTGGTTGAATAGTCTCTCGGTGTGAATATAAAGGCGAAGCAAGTGCAAGATCCTATTTTGATGAAAATTAAGTGTGATATTGGTGGGAAAAAGGTAGTGGTGTTTGAGATCAGTGGTGATGGTACTTTATTGCACCAAGAGAGGTTGTGTGTTCCTGATGTGGACTGGTTGTGGCCAAGGGTTTTGGCTAAGGCGCATAAGTCATGCTATGTTGTTCATCCCAAATCGACTAAGATACATCATGATCTTGAGGAGATCTATTGGTGGAATAGCATGAAGAGAGATGTGGCTGATTTTATGGACAAGTGCATGGTGTGTCAACAGGTTAAGGTTGAGCACATGAGGCCAGAAGGGTTGTATCAAGAAAGTATCAAGAAATTGATTTGCTCATATAGAAGTTGGAAGTGATCAATTATAATACCCCGAAAAATCCAAACCAATATTAGAGCCATGTACCAAGCTCATACATAGTACATAATGGTTCTTTTATAGTTTTATGTTTAATTTAGATGTATATTAAGGCTTCAAATAACTCCCAGCTATCAGATGAATCAAAACATTCCTTACCGATTAAATTCTTGAGAAGGATATTGGTATAGTCAACTTCAAACGAACTTATCTCTCATTAGACTTGGAATTGTTGAGCTCATAACCTATCAACAGATAAATAATTGAATTATCTTTCCAACGATACCAATTTCGCCTAAATCCAATATCGGAGCAAAGAGTTATTCCTATTTTACTCCAGGAAGTCAGGCTGGAAACAGTGTGACAACATTCGTGGTAGCTTACCACATTTATGACGCCCTATCACGAAAGTCGTCTGCCTTAGACAGAAACCCGCTCCTAAGTGATGATATTCGTGGTAGCTTACCACATTTGTGACGCCCTATCACGAAGGTCGTCAACCTTAGGCAGAAACCAGCTTCTAAGTGACGACATTTGTGGTAGCGTACTATATTTGTGACGCCTTATCATGAAGGTCGTCAGTCTTAGGTAGAAACCAGCTCCTGAGTGATGACATTCATGGTAGCTTACCACATTTGTGACGCCCTATCATGAAGGTCATCATCCTTAGGCAGAATCCAGCTTCTGTGTGACGACATTTTTGACGGCCTATCATATTTGTGACACCATATCTAAATTATCATCAGCTTTTCTTTCTAGAACTTGAGGGACGTTTTAGTAAGGTTATTTTGGTCTTTTTCCTTCACTTCCCATGACTTATAAACCTCAAGGAACGTATTATCTTCCATTCTATTTAGTTAAACATCTCAAAAAGATCTCTCATACACTTTCAACCACAAGATTAGGGTTTTCTATCAAGATCATCTCCTCAAGAACAAGAACATTCTCTCCCAAAGGGGTTAAAACCTAGTCAGGAAAAATCAATAGCAAGCCTAAGTATTTCTTCAAGAACCTTCAAGGAACATTAGATCTCTTTCAAGATCAAGCTTTAAGGTATGAGTGTGTTCATTCATGGACTTCTTTCATCCATGAAGTTCAAGAACACTTTTCTAAAACTATATGTTATGGTTTTCATGTTATGAATGGATTGTTGATCATGTTTATGTGTTGAATGATGCCAAGATAGAATCTTTATGTGTTACTATGAATCTATGACATCATATGAGTTGAAAACATGTAAGTTTGATTATTTATGATGAGTAATTGTATAATTTACACCTATGCCTGAGTTGTGCATGTAAGGTGTTTGATAAAATACCTAAGAGACTATAAATCATGCATTATAGCTAAACTATGACTAATGGAAGGATTCATAACAGACCTGTATGATTCAATGTCATCTATGTTGATACTGTGTCTTGTGAACACTGTTGGATTACTTATGAACTAGTCTTATGGAATTATGCTATGCTTACTTGCAAAAGCCACTCATGTACAAGATGTAGAATACCCATGTACTTCATGAAATTCCCCAAGTTATGATATTATGGATTGTGGTTGTAATATGTAATGAGCATGATATTGAAAGCTTTGCAAGTATATACATATTGCATGAAATTCCCTTCCATGAAATAGATTGTTGAGAACCATGCTTAGTATGAAATACCTTCTTTATGATCTTGTGGATTATGGACTCTACTCTTATGATCAAGTCAGTCATGTGTGTCAGTTTCCTTCCATCGAGTCCTGGGGGTACTTGTTCCTAAAAAATATAGTTGTGTGCCTAGAGCCATGTCATATTTTCACGATACTCAGTCAAGCGATGATCTATAGAAATCATTCAGTCATGTGACTCAAGAAAAGTCAGTAATCTTAGTAGTTTAGTATTCTCAGTAATCTCAGTGCTCAGTAACCTTAGTAATCACAGTAAATCTCAGTAACTTTAGTACTCTTAATTAGTCCTCATAACTTATTATATTCCATCCGTCATCAGAATCTAGTAAACTTAGTTTAGCTCTACTAAAAAATACCACTGGTATCAGTCCAGTTAATCAGTATTACTTCATCTAATCCCTTTTGTTCTGTTATTCAGTGCAGCTTAGTTATTCAGTTCAGTGTCCTTCAAATAGTAGTAGAATTTAGCACCGAGTGAGCCAAAGAATGGGAACTCACCTACAAGTTTAGGGTGTGATTGTTAGAAGTCATCCTTGTGTTCCAGAACTACGTAGACAACATAGGTTGAGACATCTTAACCTGTTAGATTAGGGTTGATGAGGTGGCTTAACCTATCAGTTTAGGGTTCCCACTATTCTCATTTTAGTACCTTCCAAATAAGGGTCACTCATAGCTGTCCTTACCAGTTGCGCGGTATGACACCCCTCCAGTTAGGGCAGAGACTAGACCCCAACTTTGCTATATACGTTATTAGGGCATGTCGGTTAAATAACTACTTCCCATAGTTTTAGTTACAGATTTCAGAACTGTCAGCTACAGTCACCCAGTATCACTAAAGAACTCAGATAGTTCTTCAGATTTTAGTATATCAGGACTGTCAGATACAGTCAACTCAGATACAGTGTGGGACTCAGATAGCTCCATCAGATTCAGGATTATCAGATACAGTCACTTATGTTATCATTATTACTAATTCTCAGAACTTATACTATCAGTACTCAGTTTCAAGACTATTAGACAAAGTCAATCAGACCAGTTCTTCATAATTCAAATTGTCAAAAATAGTCGTTCATCTATTCAGTATCTCAGATCAGTACACTCATGTTGTCAGTATTCAAACTCAGTAGTCAGTATCTCCATGAGTTCAGTTACAGTTATGTATGCATGTATGTATTCTCATGTTCTTATGAGCCAGCATTGTTCATGCATATAACCCTTTGCATTTATCCTACATCACTCGTATACTCAGTACATTCAGACGTACTGATGTATTTGCACTATGGTGCTTTCTCTTATGTTACATCATAGGTTGGAGGCACGAGCTCCAGATCAGCAGTAGCATTCCAGTGTTCAAAGTTTGCTGTGAGTCCTTCTTATTCAAGGACGATATGATTATTGTTATATTTACTATTCAGTTGCTAGATGGAGTTAGTTGGATACATGTTCTTTCAACTCCTTATTCAGTTCAGTTAGACGCTTTCAGACTAGATGTCCGATTAGATATTTAAATCTCATTATTTTTTCAGTATTTAAGACTTGTTTTGGTATTGTTATACCTTTTTCAGACATTTTGTTATTAGTCTACATTTTATGATATATTATGCAGGATACAGGTATAGATATCAGCCATGGGTAAGCTTGTGGTCCTTAGAAGTCATGAGCACCGTGTAGCATTCCAGTTTAGAAAATTGGGGTGTTACAAACTTGGTATCAGAGCCTAAGGTTCAATAGAGTCCTTGCAAGTCTAAAAGACACATCTAGTAGAGTCTTGTACATGCGTGTGTCGTGCAACACACTTATGTGCAGGAGGCTATGACATGTTTTAGGAATAGTTTCCCTTCTTTCATATCTCAGATCGTGCTATAGAAAGGTTGTCTAAGAAAACTCATATAGATTCTCATTATGCTTTAGTCATGTCAACTTTATCTTACTTTCAAGGTAACAGAAGTGGTAAAGCTCAAGTCCTACAGATAGGGCTTTTCCAAATAGTCCCTACAGATAGCTATGGGATTTGCCTTATGCTCGACAGTATCCCATCAGTTTAGTTATGCCCGAAAGTTGTACGGATCTCATTCATGATCATGAGAACTCGTTCTTAAACCCAAGATTTTAGCAGTAGCAGAGTTGGGATAATGATATCCAAATTGAACAGACTATGTATTCATGGGGATATTTGTGCTAGAATGAGTCAGTAGGATTGAAAAGTGTGAGTTAAAAATTTAAGTTTATTGACTCGAAATTAAGTATAAAGGTGTAAATGTGATACTAGTAGTATGTGAGGGAAAATAGGGGTAGATGATGTGTTTAGTAAGGCAAGCATGTGTTAATAAGAGTGTAAGTATGTGATAATGATTGCAGTTCAGTTCAGAGATTAGTTTAGTGTTCACCGACGTATGATGATGGCTTAAAGCTAAGGGAGAGATAATAGATCAAGTAACCAAGTTAGTCTCTCAGATTCCAGTAGTAGTGCAAGTATCTATAGAAAATCAGTTAGGGAAGACGATTCCCGACCCATTCTTATCTTAGCATAAAGCTTCATACTTTAGTTGGCATAATGCCTATGCATGCTTCATGTCTCAGATTTCATAAATACTGCTTGCATTCACACGCATTCCATAGAATCGTGTGCACTTTCAGTTCCAAGTATAGGGAATTTAGTCCTAGATCACTCAGTGTTACAAATCATATTCCACGAACTCAGAAATTCCAGACTCAGGTCATGCAGCTCATGACTCATGTACCCATATCATGCTCCCTTGTATACTTAGTTCATACCTTTTTGGTAAATTCATGTTGTTGATATTGTATTCCTCAAGTTTCAGTCATGTGTAAAATTCAGTCAGTATCCATTCATGCTTCAGGTTCTCCGAATTTAATCCTTCAGTAAGCTCTCCTTGTGAAATAGTGTAGTGGTGAGCAGTCACTTAGATAGGAGAGAGTTAATGTTTCATGTTCAGAGAAGATTTTTGGATGCATGTTTTATACAAGGGTGTAGAGAGAAAGATAGGCTTGAGTATCCTATCAGTTTGCAAGCAAAGGGCTAGAAAGAGGTAGTACTTAGAAATTGGAAAAAAAAAAAAAGCTTCAGAGGGTGAATGTATATTCAAATCCTTGACTTATGTAAGCCTTCATGGTGCTACTATCATAACTCAGTTTCCATCTCAGTTATAGTTTCAGTACTCAATACTCAGTAATTAGTGCTCAGTCTCAGAATTAAGCACTTCAGTATCAATCAAAACCTTAGTTTCAGTATTCAGTTATCGAGACCCAACATTTAGTTCCAATATGGATCCTAGTAATAGTCTTAAGTTATAGTGTCAGCTTCAGATCTGTATTCAGCTCAGAAATTCAATTTAGTTTTAGACTTACTTGACTATAGCATACAGTTATCAGCTACTCAATTATAGGTATTCCAATACCTCAGTCTATGGAATGTTTCAAAATCATGTAATATTCTTGGTCCTGCATTTTCAGACAATATAGCTTTCATGAAATCCATGATCAGTTACCTCATGTTACTCAGTCAGTCCCTTCTCATATGCATAATACTTTATGGCCTTAGCCCAGCTGCTCAGATTAAGTACAATTCAATCTTTCATACCCATCATTTAGTTACCAGTTACTCAATTAATCAGATAAGTCAGTATGTCTATGCATTCGTGCATCACGCTTTAGTTTCAGATCTCAGATAATCAATCATGATTTTATACCTAGGTGCCTTGTGCATCGCCTCAACTTTCTTAATATCTCAGCAAGGTCAGTCCAGCATCCTTCAATGGACATAGTTTCCCAAGGGGAAGATACACTATAGCCCCCAAACTTTCTTGATTTAGACATGTCATTTTCTTTGATGAATCTATCTTGGAGGAAGTGTTACTTATGAGCCGACCTTCTAGCTTCAAAACTCAATAGTAAGCCATGTACTCAATGGCTCAGTGTAGCCACAATATGATACTCTGTCCATGTCATACATTAGACACTCACTCAGTTTATGTATCATGTTCCAGACACAGTTATGTTCTTATGTGTACGCTCATGCCTATTGAGTAATCAATCTAAGACTCATCGGAAATTTTAGTTCAAGGTAACAGCCTTCCTTGAAATTACTCATTCTCATCTTCAGATTTTAGTATAAACTTGGTATTCAGTTCCATGCTTAGTTTTCACTTCAAACTTGGTATCTTTACCATTACATGTTCAGTTACATGATCATAAGTCAGTTCAATCATGTATTCACGCATTAGATATGCGTGGTCAGCTTATCAGTACTTTCAGTCATGCATTCACATATCATGTCAGTCATATAGTCATGCATCAGATATGTATGGATTCAACTTATCAGTTAAGCATCAGACATGCATTCTCAGTTTGAGAAACTCAGTTTATCAGAACACTCAGTCCTATATTCATAAATCAGCTACCATGCATCAGATATGCATGTACAGTATGATATGCTCAATTTTCAATGACGTTAGCCATGAAATCATGATCAGTCATTCATGCTATATATGCATTGTTTTATCTTTTCTCCCCTCTCAAGTAGGCATCTTTTGAAGATGAATGTTTCCAAGGGGGAGATATTGTAATAGCCCAAAAAAATCCAAAACATTATTAGAGACATGTACCAAGCTCATTCATAGTACAACATGGTTCTTTTATATTTTTATGATTAAGTTAGATGTATATTGAGGCTTCAAATAACTCCCAACTATCAAACGAATCAAAACATTCCTTACCGATTGAATTCTTGAGAAGGATATTGGTATAGTCAACTTCAAACTAGCATATCTCTTATTATACTAGTAATTTTTGAGATTATTACCTATCAATAGATATAAAATTAAATTATCTTTCGAATGATACGAATTTTGCCTAAATCTAATATCGGAGCAAAGAGTTATTCCTATTTTACTCTAACATGTCAGGCTGGAAACAGTGTGACGGTTCGTGGTAGCTTACCACATTTGTGACGCCTTATCATGAAAGTCGTCAGCCTTAGGCAGAAACCATATCCTGAGTGACGAAATTCTTTGTAGCTTACCACATTTATGATGCCCTGTCATGAAGGTCGTCAGCCTTAAGCAGAAACCAGCTCCTAAATGACGACATTCATGGTAGCTTACTACATTTGTGATGCCCTATCATGAAGGTCGTCAGCCTTAGGAAGAAACTAGCTCCTAAGTGATGAAATTCATGGTAGCTTACCACATTTATGACACCCTATCATGAAGGTCGTCATCCTTAGGTAGAATCCAGCTTCTGTGTGACGATATTTTTGATGGCCTGTCACATTTGTGATGCCATGTCAAAATTGTCGCCAGCTTTTCTTTCTAGAACTTGAGGGATGTTTTAGTAAGGTTATTTAGGTCTTTTTACTTCATTTCCCATGACTTATAACCCTCAAGGAACGCATTATATTCCATTCTCTTTAGTTTAACATCTCAAAAAGATCTCTCATACACTTTCAACCATAAGATTAGGGTTTCCTCTCAAGATCATCTCCTTAAGAACAAGAACATTCTCTCCCAAAAGGGTTAAAACCTAGTTAAGAAAAACCAATAGCAAGCCTAAGTATTTGTTCAAGAACCTTCAAGAAACATTAGATATCTTTCAAGATCATGCTTTAAGGTATGAGTGTGTTCATTCATGGACTTCTTTCATCCATGAAGTTCAAGAACACTTTTCTAAAACTATATGTTATGGTTTTCATTTTATAAATGGATTGTTGATCATGTTTATGTGTTGAATGATGCCAAGATAGAATCTTTATGGGTTATTATGAATCTATGACATCATATGAGTTGAAAACATGTAAGTTTGATTATTTATGATAAGTAATTGTATAATTTACACCTATGCCTGAGTTGTGCATGTAAGGTGTTTGATAAAATACCTAAGAGATTATAAATCATGCATTATAGCTAAATTGTGACTAAGGGAAGGATTCATGATAGGCCTCCATGATTTAATGTCATCCATGTTGATAATGTGTCTTGTGAACACTGTTGGATTACTCATGAACTAGTCTTATGGAATTGTGATATTCTTAATAGCAAAACCCACATAGGTACAAGATCTAGAATACCCATGTACTTCATGAAATTCCTAAAGTTATGATATTATGGATTGTGGTTGTAATATGTAATGAGCATGATATTGAAAGCTTTGCAAGTATATACATATTGTATGAAATTACCTTCCATGAAATAGATTGTTGAGAACCATGCTTAGTATGAAATACCTTCTTTATGATCTTGTGGATTATGGACTCTACTCTTATGATCAAGTCAGTCATGTGTGTCTGTTTCCTTCCATCGAGTCCTGGGGGTACTTGTACCCAAAAAATATAGTTGTGTGCCTAGAGCCATGTCATATTTTCACGATACTCAGTCAAGCGATGATCTATAGAAATCATTCAGTCATGTGACTCAAGAAAACTCAGTAATCTTAGTAGTTCAATATTCTCAGTAATCTCAATGCTCAGTAACCTCAGTAATTACAGTAACTCTCAGTAACTTCAGTACTCTTAATAAGTCCTCAGAACTCATTATATTCCATCCATCATTAGAATCCAGTAAACTTAGTTTAGCTCTGCTAAACAATACCACTAATATTAATCCTGTTAATCAGTATCAGTTCTGCTAATCAGTTCAATTCAGTTATTCAGTTTAGCCTAGTTATTCTGTTCAGTGTCCTTCAGATAGGAGTAGAAGTTAGCACCGAGTTAACCCAAGGATGGGAACTCACCTACCAGTTCAGGGTGTGATTCTTAGAAGTCATCCTTATGTTCCAGAACTATGTAGCCAGCATAGGTTGAGACATCTTAACCTATCAGCTTAGGGTTGATGAGGTGGCTTAACCTGTCAGTTTAGGGTTCCCACCATTCTTATTTTAGTACCTTCCAGATAAAGGTCACTCATAGCTGTCCTTACCAGTGGTGTGGTATTGACACCCCTCCAGTTGGGGAAGAGACTAGACCCCAACTTAGCTATATGCATTATTGGGGCATATCGGTTAAACAACTACTTCCCACAGTGGCAGTTACAGATTTTAGGACTGTCAGCTACAGTCACCCAGTGTCAGTAAAGAACTCAGATAGTTCTTCAGATTTTAGTATATCAGGACTATCAGATATAGTCAACTCAGATAGTTCCATCAGATTCAAAATTGTCAGATACAGTCACTCATGTTATCATTATTACCATTTCTTAGAATTTATACTATTAGTACTCAGTTTCAAGACTGTTAGACAGAGTAAATCAGACAAGTTCTTTATAATTTGAACTGTGAAAAATAGTTGTTCATCTATTTAGTATCTCAGTATCAGTGCACTTATGTTGTTAGTATTTAGACTCAGTAATCAGTATCTCCACGAGTTCAGTTATAGTTATGTATGCATGTATGTATTCTCACGTTCATATTAGTCAGCATTGTTCATGCATATAACCCTTTGCATTTATCCTACCTCACTCTTATACTCAGTATATTCAGGTGTACTGATACATTTGCGCTATGGTGCTTTCTCTTATATTACACCATAGGTTCAGAGGCTCGAGCTCCAAATTAGCAGTAGCATTCTAGTATTCAGAGTTTGCAGTGAGTCCTTCTCATTTGAGGATGATATGATTATTACTACATTTACTACTACTTATTCAGTTCAATTAGAGGCTTTCAGACTAGATGTCAGATTAGATATTCAAATCTCATTATTTTCAGTATTTAAGACTTGTTTTGGTATTGTTATACCTTTTTCAGACATTTTGTTTTTTTTAGACATTTATTCAGTTAAAACCTTATGGCTTTTCATGTTCATGTTTCCATAATTTTTGATATATTATGAAGTATATAGGTACAGATATTAGTCATGGGTTAGCTTGTGGTCCTTCGAGGTCATGAGCACCGTGTACCATTACGATTCAGAAAATTGGGGTTTTACATTAATATAGACTTCATTATCAGTCTTTCCTTTTCTTGGAACCAGTATGATTTAATTTAAGTCATCGTGGATAGGATGACCAGTTTTGTGCATTTCTTGCCATTGTGGACTACCTTTTGGCATAAAATTATGCGGTTGTATCGTTAGGAGATTGTGAAGCTGCATGGGATTCCTTTTTTGATTATTTCTAATTGTGGTACGCAGTTTATGTCTGACTTCTAGCAGTCTTTCCTAAAAGTGTTGGGGACTAAGGTTAGTATGAGTATGGCTTTTCACTCGTAGTCGGTTAGGCAAGCAGAAAGATCTATTCAAACTTTAGAAGATATGCTTCGGGCATGTGTGATTGACTGTGGTGGCAATTAGGTTAAGCATTTTCCATTGGTGTAGTTTTCATACAACGATAGTTATTATTTGAGTATTGGTATGGCTCCTTTTGATGTGTTGTATAGTAGGATGTGTAGATCTCCTATTGGGTAATTTGAGCTTGGAGAAATGGATATGTTTGGCCCTACTTTGGTTTACCTGGTGATGGAGAAGGTGAAAGTGATTTGAGATAGGATTAAAGTTGTCCAAAGTTTCCAAAAGTCCTATGCAGATGTTAGGCGTAGAGACTTAGAGTTTGAGTTCAGGGATAGGGCATTCCTTAAGGTATCGCCCATGAAGAGAGTGGTGCGATTTGATATAAAGAGGAAACTTAGTCCACGGTTCATTGGTCCTTATGTGATTTTGTAGAAAGTTGGCAATGTTGCTTATGAGTTAGAGTTGGATCTTGCTTAAATTTGGTTCGTCCATTGTTTTATGTTTCTATGTTGAAGAAGTGTCTTGGTGATCCTTCTTTGGTTGTTCCTTTGGATGGATTGGATATTTTGAATTCTTTGTCTTATGAATAGGTCCTAGTTGAGATATTAGATAGGCAAGTTCGTCGGCTAAGGACCAAGGATGTGTCTTCGGTTAAGGTTTTATGGCAGAACCATAAATTGGAAGAAGCTACCTGGAAAGCGAAAGAGGACATGAAGTCCAAGTATCTGCATTTGTTTTCTTCTTATGGGATTTGTACGGAAGGTATGTGTTCTTGAATACATCTTTATTTTCTGAGTTTGTTAAAGGAATGATTAACATCTTTGCCTCTTCGTTTTCAAACTTTATTGAAAGGGATCTTTGATAATGCAAATGACTTTGTGTGTCGTTACCCCTACCTTGTCCGTCATTAGGTAATGAATGTTCCTAGTGGGGGAGACTGAAACATCCTTATTTTGACCCTTAAAAAGTTTCCTAGAAATCCGTTCTCCATACCCTATACGACTCATGGTTACGAGCTATATGGTGGGGTATAGATGGTATGACCTTGTTGTATGCTAACCAGTGTTAGTTGGTTGGATGGTTTTGTTCACTTGAATGGTCACGACTTAGGGGTAAGATTTGTATGATTTGGTACGAGTCGTATCAATGACTAGTATGTTGGCCAGTGTTTGATCCTCTTGTAAATTCATACTTCCAGGTATATGGATCATAGGTATGAATCGTATGCTAATTTTATGACTTGGTTGGATGAGTCGTATACTGGATAACATTTGTTACAAAGGTTAATAAAGCATGGGTACAACTGGTGCAAACCAATCGTAAGAAGGGTACGACTCATTAGAGGGTCAGTCGTATACCTGTGATGGGTTTTAAGGGATTTAAGTAGGGGTATTTTTGATATTTTCCTACTTACCCTAATTATGACTCACGACTTCTAATACACTTAGGAGGTTATTTACCCTATTATTCTATTCATTAACACTTAGAAACTAATTCAAAACATCCAACAATTCTCTTAAGGGCTTTTGGGGCAGAGAAGCTAGGGTTTCAACTAAAGGCTTGCTTTGGGGCTTCCTTTGGTGATTTCTTTCTATCAATTATTCAGTTTAAGGCATGATTCTCTTCCCTCATTGTAATTTTAACTAAAGGCATGATTTATATGATTGATTTTATGTTTTTTTTACAA
This sequence comes from Capsicum annuum, assembly GCF_002878395.1. Classification (NCBI taxonomy): domain Eukaryota; kingdom Viridiplantae; phylum Streptophyta; class Magnoliopsida; order Solanales; family Solanaceae; genus Capsicum; species Capsicum annuum. The sequence continues at coordinate 73,566,010 of NC_061114.1, forward strand.
TTTCATGATTATGGTTTTTCAACTATTATTGGAGATTTTGATGTTGAATGTTTGGTTATGGTTTCATATAGTTTAAATTTTACTATTATATGCATTAATGGTTATTTTGGCCAATTGAATTATATGGTAATAGGTTAATGGTCTTTCGAATCGGTTTTGGGTATATTATGCCCCCAAGGTGTTTCATAAAATGCTTATAAAGGGATGTTAATTGCATTGACTTCTTTAATAGAACTCTTGCATGTTTTAAACATGGTAGAGGATTTATGCATGGTTTAAAATTTTTTAAAAGGGTAAAGGATAAATGGTTATGCTTGTAGAGAACATGGAATTCTTCCAAATGGATTAAATATGGTATACGAAAAGGGCACCTAAGGTCTCCTTAACCTAAATAGTTTGGCTATAGATATTACTTGCAATTAATAGGATGGTATAACGATACCTACAATATTGGCCTTGGTTAATAAGTGGTAAATTGATTGTTTAGACATGGTTTTAATGGCGAGGTATGTAGCTATGTCGTTGATGTTGGGTGTATTTATGCATTCTAGCATTACTATTTTAGCCCTTTTTAGCCTTGTTTAAAGGATGATTCTTATTATATATGTTCTTATAATGACATAAATGTTCATTCATGTGTCCAAATATTGGTTTATAATGCTTAATGGTGTTTTTACAGAAGTTTTGATTCACTTTGAACACTTAGAGTTCAATCGAGAAAACTAGTGTGACTAGCTTGAGCTAGGTGTTTGACTAGTATATTGTGTTGGGTTCTAATATGTTTTAATGCGTTACTAAGGTTGTTATTATTTATTTACATGTGAAAAAACTTAGTTATAATATTCATAGGTCAATTGGATCAAGAAAAGATTCAAAACAGAGAGCTAAAAATCAAAGTGAAATTAGCCTATGCTTAGCTCGTGTTTTAAGTTCACCGTCTTGGATGTTGTATTTTTTTGAGCTCTACTTTGTGGTATTTAATGCTTTAGGATGCTTTTTTAATGGATCAAGATTATATATGAAGGATATACAAGCTTCAAATCAAGTGGAAACAGCTCAATAAGGCTCAGAATGGCTTAACGAAATTGAAATATAGAAATTGATTCCATTTGGAGTCCTAAAATGTATTGGACCATTGAGGGCACGTGGATGTTCTAATGGATACATGTAAAACACCACTGGATTCATAAATGTCTCTAGTTTAAGAACCATTGGAGCGTGTTGGAATTTATGAAGTATAAGGAGGCACCCCGATGCTGTGAAATCGCCAGTGAAATTTTGGAAATTGACTAACTGGTGGTCAAAATAGTGGACCACTAGTTCGGAGACTGAACACCAGTTTGACCACCAAGTTAAAGCATAATTTAGTATTTCAGGACACTCAGTGAAGGTCAAAATAGTGGACCACCACCTTTGCGACTCACCACGAAACTGACCACCAGATTCAAGATTTCAGAAAATTCACTGGTGGCCAAAATGGTGGACCACCAGTCTTGCGACTGACCACCAAACTAACTACTAGACCTAAAATAGAAGTCTAAATTTTAGCACATCTAGCGACGGTCAAAATGGTGGACCACCAACTTAACCACTAACTTGAACGAAATTTTTTTGAATGCAAATTTTAATTGCTTTTTACTCGGGAACATATAAATACCAGTTTTAGGTTTTATTAGGGGAGATATCATTATATTCGCATCTTTATCATATCCTCTATACTTGAAACTCTCTGTAAGGTAGTATTTTTTGGAATCAAGCAAATCTTGTGGATCTAATCATTCCATCTCTATTGAAGATTCAAGAACAAATTCTTATAACCGTTGTAAGTAAATCTTGAATTTATTTATGAATAATACAAAGATGCTTTCTATTTCTTCTATGGAAATATGTTGCTAAGCTCCCATAACTAGGGTTATGGGAGCCTTGATGTGAAAAATGGATTTTGGGTTGTGAATCCAATTGAGATCTATGAGAAATAGACATTGTATAAATATTTCTTCACTTTAATGACTTTTCTTGGTTGCAAACTTTAAGAGTTAGCCCTTAAGCATAACTTGTCCGAAAAGGAAAGTGTGTGTTGGGAAAAAAAGGGTTTACATGAATTCTCAAGGCTCTAAACCTTAGATTAACGATGAATGACTTAGCAGGATTGATCTACATGAGAAAATAGTTGAATAAATAATATATCCTTTGAGTTTGAGAGAGTTGAGAGATAAATTACCCAATCAAGTTGAGAAACTACTGGGTAAATAATAGGAATCAACTACTCTTACAATGGAAATTGTTATTGGAACTCACAAATGATTCACAACCCTAATTGTTTAAGCATCTTGGTACCCATAACTCTAGTTTGTTTAATATCATTGAAATACTACTTACAAAATGAATCATTAGATGGAATAACTCTATTACAATTAATTAGGACATAATTCACCAGTAAAAAAACCCCATTTTTTCTTTTCGTATCATTTATTTGAATTCAAATTGTAGCTATAGTTTCAAATTAGTATAATCGCCACTCACGTTGTTCCCTGTGGATTTTACCCCGACTCTAAAGTTGGGTAAATGTATTGATGATGACCGTCTTTCACTAAATTGATGTGTAATTTGAGCGTTATCATTCGTGTAAGGTGGTAGTCCAGGAGGGAATAAAACCAAAAACTCATATTTATCGATATGAGGTGTCCTTGATGACTACGTACAGGTGTCATATTTTATTTTGGAGGGATGTACTAGTCATCCCATGGGATATTTCCTGGTCATGCGTCTATATGTACTAGGACCCTTTCAGAATGGGGAGCTGAACCCATATCGCCTATGGGTAGTTAGGAAGACAAAGCTACACAGTCCATGTAAAATTTTAAGTGCATGCTAAACTCAATCCCTTTTATCGGCACTTATATATGTATGGTTATATGCATTATGGATTGTTTTAAGACTGGAATTATTTTATGATTACCTTGAGATTCATGCGACTATATGCGGTTTTATACCCATTCTATGTAGAAAACCACTATTCTACTCCTCTTATTTAGTACGCTGACTCGAAATTAGCAGTTGGACTAAAATGATGAGCTTTCATCCTTTCAAAAGGAATTATTTCATGTTATGGATTTCTTTAGATATTTTTTTTATTTTAGATATTAGTGTTGGACATGGTTCGGGGCATATCCCAACTGAATTTGTTTATTCTTTTGGATAGAGGCTTTGTGGTACTTCTGGGGGTTGGTATGGGTGGGATTAGTAGAGGTATCAGCCTTAGCATAGGTATTGATATTAAGGCTGGCATCATCGGACATAATTTCTCACTGTTCTATCATATTACATTTTGGGATTAATTTTCATATTATATTTTGGTATTCCCCTTGGTTTATGGTCTATGGTTTGGCTTGGTATGATTGGGCGGTTGGTGCGTTACGGTTGGACTAGATTGGGTCGATCATGGTTGTGACCCTATCCCAGAGTCTTGATGAGAACAATAACTTTTTCTGGTTATATGTTCAAAATTTAGTCCATCTAAGGCTTGGCATAGGTGGTTGGGTTGGGTAATAGGGGGTGGTCCTCGGTCTTGGTTGGACTTGGGATGCCCATTACGACAAGGCCCGAGATTGGGTCGTGTCAATATGTAGGCCTAAGGCCGTGATTATGAGGTCATGATTATTCCGAACATATTATTGGGCCAAGGTCTATCTTATGATATTTCTTGGATATCTGGGAAGTGTATATCCTTGTAAAGGATATGGTATTAGGTTATGAATATATATTTACATGCACATCTCTCAAGTATGGGACGAAGGAAGATACGGTATGTTGTTTACAACTTCATTGATTTTCATACTAGTAATGGCATGCATAGACTAGGTATATTTATGATCATTATATCCGTAAATGATGTGATTCTGGCTAAACTATAATCTTATGGCTATTCTTCCTAAATTAGAGATTAAAACCAACTTTTCATCTTAAAAGCAAATTTCTTTACACTAATAACTACCTAACTTATTGGATCATTTACACACATAAAAAAGGCTAATAATGATATTTTAAGGAATTAACTGAGACCCAGTTTGGTCCATGATTTGACACTACTATTTACTCTAGTCGTGAGATATCTGATCCTTACTACACTTTTAAATTGATATAGTCCCACAGTTCAATTTAGGGAAATGGACTTATGGATTTGTAGTCTTTTTAGCCATAACTTGAGTCTATTCACCTATTATACTTATAGTTTGATTCTGATGATATGATTATATATTCGGTAAGGCTGGAGAATACTGTGATGATGATGTTGATACCTGACAAGACCAGAGGATGTTGAGATGATGATATTGATACCCGATAAGGCCGGAGAATGGTTATATTGATGTGCCATGGTTATATTAATGTGCCTATGAGTACATCTATAGTTTTGAGTACGGTTATCTCTATGTATTACATATATATATAAATATATATATATATATATATATACCCGATAAGGCCAGATGATGATTATGTCAATAATGATGGTTATGGTGATAAAGTTTATGGTGGAGATAGTTTTGATAATGAGATTGTGATATTAATTGTGTACCTTGCATTCATTCTTGCATGAGCTCTCCTATCCCTAGTATGTGCCTATGTCTATCAGCTCGGATGGGAGGGCTGCATAGATATAAGTGATGACTATACCTTGTGTTGTTATATGCTAATTGAACCTTATAAGCCTGAGTTGGTGGAGGAATGCATAGGCTTGGCTAGGTATTTGGTTATCCGGAACAGCCGCTTACTCTCTCTATTATTGATATTTGCATTATCATTGTTATAATCATTATTATGTCTAGTTTATGTCAGATAGGTCATTGATTCGGTATCGAGATTCGAGGTACGATTCTGGTCTCTTCTATCCTATGGTTTCATTATTATGTAGGATTTATTCATGATGAGATTTATGGATTAGAAACCCTGAACATGTCACTACTAAGTCTTGATAGGATTATAATAAAGCGTTAAAAAGAAAATATGATGATCTACGTCGTGCTTCGAGTTGACCTTATAGCATATATATGCATATCTAGCTATATTTAGCTATGGTATAACCGTATATCCCTTCTTTCATTTGTTCAGATTGTATATCCATTTATTTTCCTTGTATATTTCTATATATCCTTCTTTTACTATTTATTCTTATATTAGTCAGGGATTTACAACATAATGTAGAGATTTCTTAATATGGCTAGAATTGGATAGTTCATCCTTGATAGTTTCTTAGCCTTAGTATGTTAGTCTCTTGAACATGAATAGGATAGACTATTCTTATTATCCCATTGTCTTTGTTATTTAGTTATTGGACTCTTGGGTGTAGCTTTCCTTTATGTTTATATTTTATGTATATCTGCCTTATCTTTGGAGCTCAGTTGGCAGTTACCTACTGAGTACCATTGGTTTGGTACTCATACTACACTTTTGCAGCCTGTAGATCATAGTACAGGTTGTCACTATTGATGTGTACATCATGCAGAGATTCCATGGTTTGGAGACTTAGAGTGAGCTCTTGACGTTTGGAGTATGACTTACCTCCCTCTTATGTATTAGACTAATCTCTATATTGTATTCAGAGATAAGTTGTATCAGTATATTAATTTTTACTTCACTTTGGATTCTTGTTACGTAGAAGCTCTTGTACTGATACCACCAGATATTGGGACTTTATTATGTATTTGATTCTGTTATTTCCTCTATTCTACATTTTTCTATATATATTTGGTTAGTCTGTTACTAGCTGTACCGGACTACAAGATTGTCTTGCCTACTTGTGGGTTATAATATGCGCCATCATGACCTGATAAATTGGGTCATGATAGCCTACTATTCTTCTATTCCAATATATATAGGGGTCCTATCTACGGTCAGTTATCATCCTTCCCGAGGTGACAACTATACACCTTCATCCCCATTCAGAGGCCTACTTTTTAACCCAAATGATTTAAGTATAAGGGTTTGGCACATATCAAAAGGTATTTTCCTAACTTCTTGTTTCCGGTTTAGTTGACTAAGAAACAACCTTTTACATCTTTAGTTCCAATAAGTCATGGTGGAGGTGGAAATAGCCAGGGTCGTCCATAAGGTAGGGATACGGTCTAGGCTAGGTGTCACGACCAGATCCAGGGCTTGTTCGAGGTGGGTATCACAAGACCAATGAGGACCGGAGACCACCCCCTTTTCCTAGTCAAACGGAACACAATATACATATAACAGTGGAATTCAAAACGTAAAACAAGATAGATAAGTATGACTCAAAAGAAGTATAGGAATCCAACAACCAAACCCAATTCCACAGTAATCCACGACTTTAAATCATAACTAAATCAATCTATGTCGGGACATTCCCCCGATGAATAGCCAAAACTAGACCAAAGAAAAGTATATGACATAAGGAAATCAAATCATGAAATAAGGTCTTCCAAAGTATGGAAGCTCACCACTTCAATATGATTCTTGATCTATCCCACAATTACCTAGTCACTCTGTTGGACAAGTAGAAGTATTTCTGATTCCTGCATCTGTGGGGATACAATGTACGGAGATATTTAGTGGGATGAGTACTAGCATGCAACTCAGGGAATAGGTATAAAATAATGCCAAGTAAAACCACAGTAAAATTCACATGCACAGAGTGTACATACATAATATATATCATGCTGGGATAAGGAACAAGTCTTAGAATGAAAGTAACACATTATCCTGGATTGTATAGCTTAACCACAAAAGTAGTACCCACGGGTTGTATTGACCCCAGTTCTCACCCCCTGTTTGGGACCCAATGAGTGTAGAAGTATAAATTGGAGAATAATAATAATATATATGCACAGGGGACTCAAAACTCGTAATCATATACTAAAGGTGACTTAAGCACCCTTATCATATAATTCGGGGACTCGAACCTCTCTATCATATAATATGGGGGACTCAAACCACCCTGTCATTTAGACCCCCACGTCGGTAAATGTGATTTCCAGTATTGATCCATTCGTGACACGACCTGACCGGGGGCCTTATCATAGTGGGAAACTTAAGACCCACCAGGACTGGGGACTACCCCCAATACCCAATCCAACCATCCAGTACATACCCTGAGTCAGATGAATTCCAAACATATAACAAGATAGCGTATAATTATCCAAATCAGGACTTTGAGATTGGTCTATAAGCATGATCAACCCAAACAAGTCCAACCATACCAAAACAACGGTTAGGCATAACGAAACCATAAATTAAAACCAAAATAATAACCAAACCAAGTTCCATAACATAACATAAAGGGATGGAACAGTGAGAAATTTCATCCAGCGGTATCAGCCTCAATACCAATTCCAACACTAAGGCTGACGCCAATACCGATCCTACCTATGCCAACCCATAGTAGTTCAACAAAATCCTCTAACCAAAAGAAAACCAATATCCAATTGGGACATGCTCCTAACCATATAAAGTGGAGCCTTTCAGAAACATGGATGCTCACCACTTCAATACCAAGAGATATTCCTGAAATTCGATCACTATGCAGGAGGAGTTGAATGTCCGATTCCTGCATTTATAGGGATACAGTCGCCTGAAGATGGGTTAGCGGGTGAATGCTAGCATAATTTCAGGATAAGGATAAAATAATGCCAATAAGTAAAACCAAGTAAACCAACCATATCCATACAAACCATACATATATATATATATATATTTATATATATATAAATATATATAATACCATACCGAGAAAGGGAATCAGGTTTAGCATACATTAAAAACCAATAACCTGGGTATGTGTAGTTTAACTGTCTAAAACTACCCACGAGCTATATGGGTCAAGTGTAAACCCCTGAAAGGACCTCCATGAGTGTAGCTGCATGAACCGGAGATACCATAAGAGTAGGGGATTCTCAAGTACCCTTACCATCCATGATACATATGTACAGTGTACTTAGAGGATTCCTATGTACCCTATAGTATCATATATGGTTTCCATGGCCAACCCCTCATGTCTGAAAACATATCTTCTAGTGTTCGTTCATTGAACTCCCACCTTCATAGTTTCCCATCACACCACACCATTCTTGCTCAATTAAAACCATTTTCAACCAACGAATCCATTATTGAATTTATTATTAACCTAGGCTATTAATAGTGGTCTTGTCATTACGACTATAACTTGCAAGTATTGTCCTTAGCTAGGCATTAAGAGGTTAAGGGATTCTTGTGTACCCATTCACCAAGTTAGCTTGGGGGATTTCCATGTACCCCACAAGTGTTCCATTATTATGTTTCCCTAACAGAGTCCCATGTACCTCACAAGTTGTTCATTAAGATGTTTACTTGGATGATTCCATTGTACCCTACAAGGAGTTCAATTAACTGTAATCATGACAACTAAACCATTCTATTTAACCATTTCAAACCATTTAAACCATTTAGAGTTTCATTATCAAACCATACCATGCAATAGTTCTATTAAAAGTTCAACAATATAGTAAAAGCATTTTCATAGGTATTTTATCAAGCATATTGGGGGCATAGTGTTTCTAAAACCCAAATCAAATACCAATTAGCTATTCACATGCAAGTAAGTATCCAAACCACCATTAAAACATGCAATTACAAAATTACAACATGGGAAAACCATAAACAATCCATAAGAACAAAAACCCCAATATTTATTTGAAAACCCAAAACCACATAACAATTAAGCCATGAAAACAATTTACAAAATATTCCTTTAGTTGGAAAAACATTGAGGGAAGGAGTACATGCCTTAAATTGGGTAGAAGGTGGAAGGAAATCACTAACACAAGCCCCTAATTAATCCTTAAGATAAAACCCTAGCTTTCTTTTCCCAAGAACTTAAGATAGGATTAGAAAGTGTTCTCTAAGTATTAATGAATAGAATAATAGGGAATATAACAAGTGTGTTAAAAGTTGTGAGGCCTTATTAGGTTAAGTGAGGAAATATCCAGATTTCCCTCACATAAAATGCATAAAATTCCTGTCTAGGGTGGTGGTACGACTAACCATACCAGTTGTACCCTCCAATACAAGTGGTACCCATAACTCGTACCCTAGGGTTCCCTCTTGGACCCAACATTGTCCAAGGTATGACTCATCCAAACCAAGTCGTACCCAAAGCATACAACTAGTACCCTTGACCCGTACCCTTGTCAGAATAAAATCACAAGATGTTGGAGCACTGTCCACTAAATAAACCCATAGTACGACTAGTACCCTAGCTTACGGCTCATGGTGAACCAATCATACTCTAATCAAAGTTAGTCTACCAAGTCTATGATTAAGTGAAGGAAAGACCAAAATAAAATGATCGGTATCCATCCATACGACTCGTCCAACACAAATCGTACCAATAATAAAACTCAATCCAACCTACCAACCAACAATGGTTAGCACATATAACAACGGCATACCACTAGTACCCTAGTATATGACTGGTATCCACCATTCATATATTGTCCCGAACCTAAAAATTTAGAAAATTTTATAAGGGTCCCAAACCTAGGGTGTGTTAATCTCGCCCCACTAGGAACATTCATGCCTGAATGACGGACAAGATAGGTACAAGCACGATTTACACCCTTTAGATGCCTCTACTCTTATCTTTAACAAAGATGCAAAGAAATCCAGTAGAGTCTTTTGCATTATAAAATATCAATCTAACCTTTAACCAAGTTAGAAAATAAAGATGCAAACATATTAATCTTTCCTTTAACAAAATTTAAAAACAAAAATGTATTGAAGAAAACACACCCTCTGCATGAATCCTAGAAGCAGAAAATAGATGCGGATATTTGGACTTCATGTCCTCCCCCACATCCTTGGTCCATAACCAACGAAGCTACCTATCCAAGATCTCGACCGAGACCTCTTCATAAGACAGAGAATCCAAGATACCCATGCCCTCTAAAGGAAGCACTGAAGAAGGAGCACAAAGACACTTCCTCAACATAGATACATAGACTATCAGATGAATGGAGCTCAAACTAGAAGGCAACTTTAATTCATAAACCACATTACCAACCCTTTGGAAAATCGCATAAGGACTAAAAAACTTGGTATTGAGCTTATTCGTTTTACCAAATCACATTACTCCCTTCCTAGGAGATACCTTTAGGAACCCTTTTCCCTAACCTTAAACTCCAAGTCCCTAGGCCTTTCATCCACATAGGACTTTTGGCGACTTTGGGAAGTCTTAAGCCTATCTCTAATCACCTTCACCTTTTCTATTTCCTGACAAACCAAATTCGGACCGTACACATCCACCTCACAAAGCTCAGACCACCCAATATGAGGTCTATACCTTCTACCATACAATACCTCAAAAGGGGTCATTCCAATACTAGAATGGTAACTATTACTATAAGCAAACTTTATAAGAGGTAGATGCTCAACCTAATTACCACCATAGTCAATCATAAAAGCCCAAAGTTTATTCTCCAATGTCTGAATAGTTTCTTCCACTTGCCCATTCATCTACGGATAAGAAAACTACTCAGACTCACCTTAGTACCCAATCCCTTTTAAAAAGACTGCCAGAATTGAGCAGACTTTATTATCCTATCCACGATGACCCAAACTGAATCAAATTATTTTGGAGAATGAGGAATACCAGTAACAAAATCCATATTGATTAACTCCCATTTCCATTTGGGTAATTCAATTTTTTAATACAACCCACCAGGCCTCATCTGCTCAACTTTGACTTGTTGGCATACCATATACTTGGCTACTAATTTAACCACATCTCTCTTCATTCCATTTCACTAATGCACCTCCTTGAGATCATGACACAGTTTCATCGAGCTGAGATGAAAAACACAGCATGATTCATGTGCCTTATCTAATGCCCTTTCTGCAACCCATCCACGTCAGGCACACATAACCTCTCATGGTACCTCAAGGTACCATCACCACTGATCTCAAAGACCATTACCTTTTTCCAACCTATATAACTATTAATTTTTATCAAGATAGGATTTAGTATTTGTTTCTCCTTGATTTCCATGCTAACAGATGACCAAACCATTTTGTGTACCAATACCCCACCATCCTTAAGGTATAAAAGAAGGACTCAAATATTAGCCAATTGGTGAATATACTTCACCAATTCCCACTTCTCCTCTTCTACATGAGCCAAAATCACTGTGGATAACCTGCTAAGAGCATCAGCAACCACGTTAGCTTTACCAGGGTAGTAGTGAAGGCCCATATAATAGTTCTTAAGAAGCTCAACCATCTCTTTTGTTTGAGATTTAGCTCCTTCTAAGTAAACACATATTATTGACTCTTATGATCTGAAAAAATGTCTACATTCACTCTATACAAATAATGCCACCAAATTATCAAAGAAAAAACCACCGCTAACAGCTCTAAATCATGAGTAGGATAATTCATCTCATGCACCTTCAACTACCTAGAAGCATAGGTAATCACCTTTTCATGTTGTATAAAAACACAACTAAGTCCCACCCGGGACACATCATAATAAACCAAAAACCTATTATTAACTTCAGGTATTGTAAAAATAGAACTTGAAGTTAGCTTATCCTTAGGTTTCTCAAAACTTCCTTCACACACTTCTTACTAAGAAAACTTTGCCTTCTTCTGAGTTAACTTAGTCAATGGGGAAGCTATAGAAGAAAACCCCTCCACAAACCTCCCATAATACCCAGCCAAACCCAAGAATCTCCAAAATTCAGTTGGAGCCATGCTTCCAAGCCATCTTTTAACCACAACCACCTTTTGTGTATCCATCATGATCCCCTGACTAGAAATAATATGACTAAGAAAAGTTATAACATTCAACCAAAACTAATACTTGGAGAATTTGGCATACAAGTGTTGTTCCTTCAAGGTCTACAAAACCACAAGGAGGTGATTACCACAATCCTCCTCACTCTTAGAATGCACCAGGATCTTATTAGTGAACATAATAACAAAAATATCTAGAAATTTCTTGAAAACTCTATTCATCAAATCCATAAATTCTACTGGGGATTTAGTCAACACAAATGATATCACTAAGAACTTATAGTGCCCATACTAAGTATGAAATGCCATTTTAAGGATATCCTCCTCTCTAATCTTAAGATAATGATACGCGGATGGAAGATCTATTTTAGAAAAGAATTTGATACCTTGAAGTGATCAAACAAGTCATCTATCCTTGGAAGAGGAGACTTGTTCTTGATCGTTACCTTATTCAATTGTCGATAGTCAATGCACATCCAAAGGGAACCATCCTTCTTGCACACAAACAACACCGGTGTACCCCATGGCAATATACTAGGTCAAATAAACCCCTTATCTAGAAAAAACTTAAGTTTCTCCTTGAGGTCCCTCAACTCAGTCGGAGCCATTCTATAAGGAAGAATAGATATTTATCGAGTGTTCGGAACTAAATCAATACCAAACTCTGTCTCTCTATCTGGATGAACACCACGTAGATCATCTAGAAAGACCTCAGGAAACTAATTTTCCACTAGAACCAAGGGTAAAGAAGGAACTTCAGAGTAAGAATCTTTAACCTGAACCAAGTGATAGAAACACCCTTTGAGGCAGCCCAGACTGGGTACTTGTTGTATTGGGCATCCCAAGTTCACCTAGGACCAGGGACCACCCCCTTAAGCCAACCCAACTACCTTATTCAGCCTTAGATGAGCTGAATTTGGAGAATATAACAAGATTTCTCAATGATCTTATAAAGACTTTGGGATAGGGTCACAACCATGACCGACCCAACCAAGTTTGTCCATACAAAACCAACAATCCATTACCATACCAAACCAAAGAGAATATCGAAACATAATATTACAGTCAAACCCAAAATGTAATACGATGAAAAACCAACTATATCGTCCAAGGGTGTAAGCCCCAACATCCATCTCAATGCCAAGGTCAACACGAATACCGATCCTGCCCATTCCAAACCCCAAAAGTACCACAAAGACTCTATCCAAAAGAATACAAATATCTTATTGGGGCGTGCCCCCAACCATGGCCAAAGCTAATATCCAAAAAGAAAATAGAAAGTCTAAGAATGTCTAACATAAAATGATGTCTTCCAAAAGGATGGAAACTCACCACTTCAGGCCAATAAGTTGTCCCCAAAAAAAGAACTATGAAGGAGTAGTCGAACATTCGGTTCCTACATAGCATTGGTAAACAGTTTCCAGTAGATGGATTAGTGGGTGAATACTAGCATAAATATCAGGATAACGATAAAGTACTGTCATTAATCAAAACCAAGTGAAAACCACCCAATGCAAAAAACCACACATATATATATGTTCTAGGATAAGGGAATGGGTTTAGAATGCCATTTAAAAACCTTAACCTGGGTCATGTAGCTTAGCCGTCCTACCACCCATGTGCCATATGGGTTCAGCTCCCCCTACTAAAAGAGTCCCTGTGTGTGTAGCCGTATGATCAGGCAATAACCCTTGGATGACTAGTACATCCCTCCAATATAAATGAGACACTCACACGTGGCCATCAAAGACCTCTCATATCAGCAAATATGAGTTTCTGGTTTTCATCCCACCGGGATCGCCACCTTCTACGGCTTAGCTTATACTTTCTGCCATTAATGCCTAATTAAAACCAAGTCCAAACAATCTAATTATCCATTTATTAACCAACGCTATTTCAAAAAATAGTGGTATCGTTATACCACCATACTTGCAAGCATTATATATAGCCAAACCATTTAGATTAAGGTGACTCTCAATGCCTTTTCTATTTACCATATTAACTTCTTGGGAGATTACCCTGTTCTCCATAAGGTTTAAGGTTTCATATGTAAGATGAAAATAAGCAAGAGTTCTATTAACATAAGTTAATGCAATGAAGATATCCTTACAAGCATTTTATCAAACACCTTGGGGGCATAAAATAATCAAAACCAAATTCCATTACACTTGAAATTTTACCATGAAATTACATTATCCAAAAGAACCATTAATGCGTAAAAAGTATAATTAGAACCTTAAGAAATCATGACCAAGACTTTAGCACCAAATCAATGATTGAGAACCAAAACTGTGCAAGAGTAAAACTATGCAATCAACTATATAACTATGCCTTTAATTGAAATTACAAGTAGGGGAGAGAATTATGCCTCAAACCAAGAAGATTGATGGAAAAAATTCACAAAGACAAGCCCCAAAGTAATCCCTTAGTTGAAACCCTAGCTCTTTCCCTCAAAGATCTTGAGAGAATTATGATATGTTTTGGAAGAGATTCTAAGTGTTTAAGAATAAAGTAATAGGGTAATTACCCTCCTAAGTGTATTAGAAGTCATGGGTCTTTATTAGGATAAGTAGGAAAATATCCAGAATACCCCCACTAAAGTCGCATACAAGCCCGACATAGGGTCACAACTAATATCCTTACCAGTTGTAACCTAGCTTACGATTGATACCTACCCAATCGTAACTAATCCTTAATCATAGATTAGACACTTTCCAGTATACGATTCATCCAACCAAGTCGTAACCTTTGCATATGATCCGTACCCATGATCCATATCCCTGGCAGAATGTAACTCCAGGAGGATCAAGCATTAACCACCTTATGAGTCATCTATATGACTCGTACCCATGTATAACGACTCATATCCGCAAGTTATATCCATTCCAGTGTCAAAGACCATCCCACCAACTAACACTTGTCAGCTTACGGTGGGTCTTCACCACTTGTACCCCAGCTTACGGCTCATATCATGAGTAGTAATGGGTTTGAAGAATGAGATTCCTGGAAATTTTTTAAGCATCCAAACCTGGGATGCTTTAGTCTACTCACTAGGAACATTCGTCCCCAAATGATGAATAAGATAGGGGCAACCACACACAGAGTCATGTGTTATCAACGTCCCTTTAACAATGTTTGAAAACAAAGAGGCAAAGATGTTAATCTTTCCTTTAAGAAACTCAAAAAGTAAAGATCTGTTCAAGAACACATACCTTCCGTACGAATATAAAGAGCAAAAAATAAGAATGGATACTTGGACTTCATATCCTCTCCGCTTCCCACATGGCCTCTTCCATCTTGTGGTTCCGCCATAGAACCTTAACCAAAGCCACATCCTTGGTCCGTAACCAATGAACTTTCCTATCCAATATCTCAATTGAGACCTCTTAATATGACAGAGAATCCAAGATATCCAACCCTTCAAAAGGCAAATTGAAGACATATCACCAACACACATTCTCAACATAGAAATATGAAATACTAGACGAACTAAATACAAACTAGATGGCAACTCCAAATCATATGCAGTATTGCCCGGACTACATAAAATCTCATGAGGACCAATGTACCGAGGATTGAGCTTTCCCTTTTTGCCAAGCTGCACTACTCCTTTAATAGGAGACAACATAAGGAAAACCTTATACCAAACTGCAAAATCCAAATCTCTATGCCTAACATCCTCATAGACCTTTTGATGAATCTGGGCATCTTTGAGCCTATCTCGAATTATCTTTACCTTTTCCACAGCTTGAAGAACGAAACTCGGATGAAACAAATAAACGTCATCACGTTCAAACCAACCAATAGGAGATCTACACCTCGTACCATACAATGCCTCAAAAGGAGCCGTACTAATACTCTTATGATAGCTATTGTTGTAAACAAACTCTATCAAAGGTAGATGCTCCCCCCAACTACTACCATAATCTATCACACAGGCTCGAAGCATATCTTCCAACATCTAAAAAGTCCTTTCTGCCAGCCCATCCGACTGCGGGTGGAAAGCCATACTCAGACTGACCTTAGTCCTTAACCCTTTCTAGAAAGACCGCCAGAAATGGGACATAAACTGTATGCCACAATCGGAAATAATCAAAATAGGTACCCCATATAGTTTCACAATCTCTTGAAGATAAATCTTTGCATAATCCTCCACCTAAAAGCTAGTCCACACAAGTAAGAAATGCGCAGATTTCATTATCCTATCTACAATAACCCAAGTCGAATCAAATTAGTTCTGAGACCAAAGAAGACCCGTAACAAAATCCATAGTGATCTCCTCCCAATTCCATTTAGGAAACTTAATATCTTGATACAGCCCACCAAGCCTCAAGTGCTCCACCTTAACATGTTGACACACCAAGCACTTGGGCACAAAATTAACCACATCTCACTTTATGCCACTCCACTAATAGACCTCCTTGAGATCATAGTACATTTTAGTAGAACGAAGATGGACAACATAGCGCGACTCGTAAGCCTAAGCCAAGATCCTTTACCGCAAACCATCTATATCAGGAACACACAACCTCTGTTGAAAGTACCATCGCCGTTAATCTCAAAATCCATCACCTTTTGCTCACCAACCCTCTCTCAATTTTCATTAAGGAAGAATCCAATACTTGTTTCTCCTTAATCTCCACACCAAGAGATGATCTAACCACTTCTTACACCATCATACACCACCGCCCAAAGATTTGACAAACGGTGAATATCCTTCACCAATTCTCGCTTTCCTTCTTCCACATGAGCCAAACTACCTATGGACAACCTTCTAAGAGAAACAACAACTATGTTAGTTTTACCTGGGTGGTAGTGAAGACTTATATCATAGTCCTTGAGAAGCTCAAGCCACCTCTTCTTCCTGAGATTAAGCTCTTTCTGCTACAACAAATATTCCTAACTCTTGTGATCAGAAAAGATATCCATGTAGACCCCATAAAAATAATACCGCCATATCTTTAAAGCAAACACAATGGCCAACAACTCTAAATCATGAGTTGGATAATTTCTCTCTCACCCTTTCAATTGACTGGAAGCATAGGCTATCACCTTCCCAAGCTGCATAAACACACAACCAACGCCAAGAAAACTTAACCTTTAGACAAAGATTTGGAGTTGAAGTCAATTTATCCTTCAACTTCTCAAAACTTCCTTCATATGCATCCGACCAAGAAAACTTAACCTTCTTCTGAGTCAACTAAGTCAAAGGAGCAGCTATCAACAAGAAGCTCTCCACAAACCACCTCTAATACCTAGCTAAACCTAGAAGCTCCGAATATCAGATGGACTTATAGGTCTAGGTCACTTCTTCACCATAACCACCTTCTATGGATCCACCATGATCCCTTTACTAGAAATGATATGACCTTAGAAAGTCACAACATTTAATGAAAACTCGCACTTTGAGAACTTAGCAAACAACCGTTGTTCCCTTAAATTCTGCAACACCACACAGAGGTGATTAGCATGATCCACCTTACTCTTTGAATGCACCAAAATATCGTCAATAAACAAAATGATAAAGAGACCCAAATACGAAGAAAACACCCTATTCATCAGATCCATAAACGCTCCTGGGGTATTTGTCAATCCAAGTAACATCACCAAAAACTCATAATGCCCATACCTAGTACGAAAAGCCATCTTAGGGATATCCACCTCTCTAATCTTTAATTGATGGTACCCAAACCAAATATGTCTCTTAGAGAAGAACTTTCAACCTTGTAACTGGTCAAACAGATCATTTATCCAAGGGAGAGGATATTTGTTCTTTATTGTTACCTTTTTGAACTATCTGTAGTTGATGCACATAAGAAGAGAACCATCATTCTTGCATACAAATAACACTAGTGCACCCATAGTGAAATACTAGGATGAATAAACCCTTCATCTAGAAGATACCTAATTTGCTTCTTAAGTTTCCTTAACTCAGTCAGAGCCATCCTATACGAAGAAATAGAAATTATATGATTGCTCAAAAGCAAATCAATACCAAACTCTATTTCCCTATATGAAGGAACACCTGGAAGATCATCCAGAAAGAGCTACTGAAAACTCATAAACCATAGGGGCCGAAGATAAGGAAGACCTTCCGAATTAGAATCTTTAAGCCGGACCAAGTGATAAATACAATCTTTAGAGATTAACATTCGGGCTTTAAGATAAGAAATAAACTTCCCCCTAGGTGCTAAGGAATAACCTTCCCATTTTATTTCTGGCTAATCAGGGAACCTAAAGATGACCCTATAGGTTCAACAATCCAAATTTGCATGACAAGAATGCAACAAATCTATGCCCAAGATTACATCAAAATCTACCATACTTAACTCAAATATATCCGCCAAAGTCTGCCTACCACTCACAGATACCACACACCCCCTATAGACCCAATCAGTAATGAATGGATCTCCTACCAAGGTAGAAATAAAAAATAGATCCATAATAATTTCTAGATTGAAACCAAAAGACATAGCTACATAAGGAGTCATATAGGAAAGGGTAGATCCTTGATCAAGTAAATAATAGACTTCACAAGAGAAAACCTGTAACATACCAGTAACAAAATCAGGCGATGCCTTAGATTCCTGATGGGACACCAAAGCATACAACCTCTGCCGACCAACACTGGAACTAAGAGTAGCAACAGAAGCAGATACCACACCAACGGGTGTAGGAACAAAAGATGAAGCCACCTAAATCTTATTCACCCCCGTAACAACCTAGTTAGAAGGAAAATCCTTGAGGTGATTACTTACTTGGACACACTTAAAGCACTTATCCCTACCTTCCCCACGTAATCCTCAATGAGGACTACTATAAAAGTTACAAGGAGGACACAAAGAAATAGACTGACCTCTGTTTTCCTGAGACTGGACTCTCTCCGAGAATAATCAAAACCATGATTTTTCCTATTGCCCGACTACTGGGGGTAAGGAACACTGGCAGTATAGAAAGAACCAGAACTCCCCCACTTCTTTTTCTGCCATTTCACACCATCTCTACCAACTTAAGATTGGGCACCTCCCTGATTAGAAAACCTACTCTGCTTACCCTGCCTATCTCTATATTTTCCCTGCCTTCTCTTCTTAACCCTAACCTACTGCATATGAACAGTCAGCCTCGAGATATCTATATCCTTCATAAGCAAAATAGTTTTGCTATCCAGAATCAGATCTCTATTCAGCCCAAAAGAAAACTTTCTCATTCTCAACCTTATATCAGCCATAAAATTAGGAGCATACCTCAACAACTAATGGAACTTCAAAGTATACTCCTTCATAGACCTTTTCCCTTGCCTGAGGTTTACAAATTCCTCCATCGTAGCTTTCCTCAACTCATGAGGAAAGAATCAATCCATGAGGTCATTAGAAAAGGCCTCTCATAAACCATCATATTCTACATCACCTTTATCTCTATCCCATTCTTCATACAACAGAAAAGCAACCTCTTTGAGCTGATAAGCTTCAAAGTTTACTCCTTTCACATTAGTAGCCCTTATTACCTGAAAGATCTTCTCTATCTTATTTAGAAAGCCCTATGGGTCTTTCTCTACCTTCACTCCCATAAAAGTTGAAGGACCCATATTCGTAAACTATCCAAGCCTAGAGGCCTCTGTAGATACAATGATGGTCGTAACCCGCTCGTCCTGAGGAACAACCAGTTAGGCAATAACATGCATATACTGATAAAACTCCACATTGATCACATTGCCCTAGGAGACTTGAGGAGCAGTAGGAGGACTAGGAGAAACTCTGATACAATCATAAATAGGACCATGAGATTAAATATGCACTCCAGACGTAGGAGGTAATCCTTCAGCATTATCCGTAGATGGGACAGAAGAATTTTCTTATGTTCCAGATCTAGGAGGCATGATCAGAAAGATGAACAAACAAGGATTAGAGGAGATTCTAAGACTGAGATATCAAGCTTGAAGATAGAATACCAAGAAAGTGAAACATTCCTAGATGTTTTTTAGCCTCTCTTTTATGAGTGTGGCATCCTACACACCCATGAAAGAAACTCTACTCAACACGGCTTTGTGGACTCCCAATTGACTATAAACCTAGGCTTTTATACTAATTTCACGCAGCCCAGACTGAGGTTTTGTCGTAATGGGTATCCCAAGTCCACCTAGGACCAGGAACCACCTCTTTAACCCAATCCAACCACCTTATACAACTTTAGATGAGCTGAATTTCAAGCATACAACAAGATTGCACAATGATATCATAAAGACTTTGGGATAGGGTCACAACCATGACCGACCCAACCAAGTCTGTCCATACCAAACGAACTATCCATTACCATACCAAACCAAAGAGAATATCGAAACATAATATGAAAGTCAAACCTAAAGTGCAATACGATGGAACAACCAACAATATCGTCCAAAGGTGTAAGCCCCAATATCCATCTTGTTGCCAATGTCAACATCAATACCAATCCCACCCATTCCAACCACCAAAAATACCACAAAGCTGTTATCTAAAAGAATATAAATATCCAATTGGGGCATGCCCGCAACCATGGCCAAAACTAATATCCAAAAAGAAAATGAAAAGTCTAAGAATGTCCAACATGAAATGATTCCTTCTAAATGAATGGAATCTCACCACTTCAGTCCAATAAGCTTTCCTCAAATCAAGTACTATGAAGTAGGAGTCAAATGTCCGATTCATGTATCGCGTTGGTATACAACTGCCAGTAGATGGGTTAGTGGGTAAACACTTGCATGAATCTCGGGATAAGGATAACATAATGCCATTTATCAAAACCAAGTGAAAACCATCCAATGAAAACACTCATATAAATATATAAGTGTTGGGATAAGGGACTGTGACAGTGCCTAAGCACACACACAAGTGTACGTGGTCTACCAAGTAATATAGTGGCCTTCAAGAAAGCCGAATATCAATCCCACAGGGACTTGTGTTAAACAACTATCCAATTCTATTTTAACAAATTGAGGAGTGTAATAAATAAAGTTTTAGAATTGTAAACTAAAAATAAACTAAACAAATGCAGAAAAGTAATGACTTTGGACAATCAATAGATAGAGGCCCAGGGTTAAGGCTTATGAACAAACATACTACGTTATTAAACTTCATTCGTTAAATCTCTTATCTTGGTTATTGATTCCAAGGGTTAATCGCATGATCATGGCCTCCCGACCTCTAACCATTTACCTAATATAGACATTACAACTACATTGTTGAGCTGGAATGTAATAATCCAATTAAGTGTTTTTAAGCTATCTTTCTACGTTTGAATTAAGTAAGGCGTCTTGGTACATCCCTGTCCTAGATGCTTATTTGAAATCCTTATTTTATAAAAGACTACGGACAATACTTTGCTTATCCCCATGTTCTATCTTCCTATTCCCCCAACCAAGTTCACAAGGTCGACAATAAATATATTCTAAGGGTAGATAATCCTTAAAATAGTTAAAATAAGGATAAACAAACAACCATGGTCATAAGCAATTCAACAAACTTAATTCAAAATAAAAGTAGTCATGATCTTGGCCTTAACCTCAGAAAAGGTGTTTAGCATTTAATAGAAATATTCATCATCCAATCCCTTAGATTGATGATACAAACCATAAAGAAACTAAATTAAAGAATCATAAAAACCAAAAAGAAGTTGTTGTGGCATCCAATCTCTTCCAAGGACGTCAAAAAATGAATAGTAATGCTTACAAAGATGTATTTATAGTATCCAAGTAGTCCCAAGACAAATAGGAGTTGTAGTGCAACTTTTGGCCATGTTTGGAGGGGCTCGCGATGCACAGTCTAGAAATAGGAGTGAAAGTCGCATCGCACAAGCTAGAAAAGAGAATGTAGGTCGCGTCACAAGGCTAAAATGCAGGTGTGGAGGTTGCGACTCACCCTTATAGCAAGGGATCATATTTTAAGTCCCTTCTGAAGCTTTGGATCCATAGAATGCACCAAATTAAGTCCAAGTTGTGTATTGTGCTTTCATTAATATATTCCGAGCCTTTTTGAGTTATTTCAACTTGATTTCAAGCTTGTATATCGTACATATATCATCATAATCCATTCACAAAGCATCCTATAGCATTTAACACGACAATTTATGGCTCAGAACAACACAACATAGAAAATGGTGAACTAGAAACACGAGATAAGCATAGGCTTCGTTGACTTTGATTTCTAACTTATGGTTTTGTCTCTTTCCTTGATCTAATTGACCCTTGAACATTACCAACAAGATGTTTCATATATAAATAAACAATAACAACCTTAGGAACTTATTAAACATGTTATAACCCAACACAATAGACTAGACAAACACATAGCTCAAGCTAATAACACTAGTTTTCTTGATTGAACTCTAAATTATCAATTTTAATCAAAACTCATGTGATAACACCATTCAACATTGTAAACATATACATGAACACTTAAACACAGATTTACATCATTATTAACATATTAAGCACATGATCATCCTCAAAACAATGCTAATAAGACTAGAATAATGACACTAGAATGCATAAATACACCCAATATCAGATCGTGTTTAGCATGCCATTTAAAAACCTTAACCTGGGTCGTGAAGCTTAATCATCCTATGACCCACGGGCCATATGGGCTCCGCTCTCCCTGCTGAAAGGGTCCCGGTGCGTATAGTTGCATGACCAGGAAATAACCCTGGGATGACTAGTATATCTCTCTAATATAAATATAACACTCGTATGTGGCTATCGAAGACCCCTCATATTGGAAAATACGAGTTTACGGTTTTGATCCCCACGGGATCGCCACCTTCCACGGCTAAGCTTACACTTTCTGCCATTAATGCCCAATTAAAGCCAAATCCAAACAATCCAATTATCCATTTATTAACCAAGGCTACTTGATAAACTAGTGGTATTGTCATACCACCATACTTGCAAGCATTACCCATAACCAAACCATTTAGATTAAGGGGACTCTCGATGCTCTTTACGTTTACCATATTAACCTCTACGGAGACTACCATGTTCTCCACAAGAATTATCAGTTATCCATTAACCTTTATAAACCATTGAAAAACATTTAAGGATTCATATATAATCTGAAAACAAGCAAGAGTTCCATTAACATAAGTCAATGCAATGAACATATCTTTATAAGCATTTTAACTAACACATTTAGGGAATAATATAATTGAAACCAAATTCTATAACCATTAAATAATTACCATGAAATTCCATTACCTAAAACAACCATTAATGCACACAAAGTATGATTAAAACCATAAGAAATCATATCCAAGGCTTTAACATCAAAACCCCCAAATCAATGATTGAGAACCAAAACCGTGTACTAGTGAAACCATGAAATCAACAATATAACCATGCCTTAATTGAAATTACAAATAGGGAAGAGAATCATACCTTAGACCAAGATGATTGATGGAATGAATTCACCAATACAAGCCCCAAAGTAATCCCTTAGTTGAAACCCTAGCTCTTTGCCCCAAAAGCTTTTGAGAGAATTATGATATGTTTTGGAAGAGATTCTAAGTGTTTTAGAATTAAGTAATAGGGTAAATAACCTCCTAAGTGTATTAGAAGTTGTGGGTCCTTATTAGGGTCAGTAGGGAAATATCCAAAATAACCACACTTTACTTGCATAAAAACTCAACAAAGGGTCATGATTGACATCCTTACAAGTAACCTAGCTTACGGTTGGTACCCACCCAATCTTAACCAATCCTTAATCATGTATCATACATTGTCTAGTATAATACTCACCTAACCAAGTCGTAACCTACGCATATGATCCGTACCCATAATCCGTATCCCTGGTAGAATGTATCTCCAAGAGGATCAAACACTTACCACCTTACGAGTCACCTATACAACTCATACCCATGCCTTATGACTCATACCCTCAAGTTATATCCATTCTAGTGTCCAAGACCATCCCACTAACTAACACTGGTCATCGTGCGATAGGTCTTTAC
Source organism: Capsicum annuum (assembly GCF_002878395.1). Classification (NCBI taxonomy): domain Eukaryota; kingdom Viridiplantae; phylum Streptophyta; class Magnoliopsida; order Solanales; family Solanaceae; genus Capsicum; species Capsicum annuum. Next base: position 73,589,779 of record NC_061114.1, read on the forward strand.
TACTAGTTCCTCAGCTTACGGCTAATACCATGAGTCATAATGGGTCTAAAGAATGAGGTTCCTGGAAATTTTTAAGGGTTCAAACCTGGGATGCTTCACCCTTTGGAGATTAATCTCTGATCTCTAAGATGAGGAATAAATCTTCCTCTAGGAGCCGGGGAACCTCCTCTCACTCAATAACTGGTTCACCAAGGAACCTAAAGACAACCCTATGGGTCTGACAATCTAAGGACGCATAAAAAGAGTGTAACCAATCCGTCCCTAGAATAACATCAAAATCCACCAGATCCAATTCAAACAAATCCACCAAAGTCTTCCTACTACCAATAGACACCACACACACCCTCTATAGACCCTTTTAGCAACTATAGTATCACCTATCGGGGTAGAAATGAAAAAGGACCCAAAATAACCTCGGAAAAAAAACCAAAACATACAGCCATGTAGGGGGTCACATAAGAGAGTGGGGACCCTAGATCAAGCAAGAAATATACGTCATGAGAAAAGAGTTGTAGCATACTAGTGATGACTTTAGGAGATGCCTCTGACTCGTGTCGAGATACAAAAGCATAAAACCTATTCTCACCAGCACCGACACTATAAGTAGGAACAGACACCGAAGTAGCACCACTAGGCTTAGAAGCAGAAGATGAAGCAACCAGAACTTTGATCGCTCTCGAAGCACCATTACCAACTAGATAGTTTCTGAGTATATAGCCTGGATAACCACAGCTGCTCCTCTCTTTATTAAAAAATCCCCAATGAGGACAACTATACAACTGAAAAGGAGGGCATGAAGAAGCCAATTATGCCCTGCTCGCCTAAGATTGGGCAGTTTGTGCCCAAGAATTATTAAAACCCTACTGACATCTATCACTAATGGCTTCGACTAAGAGGCACTAGCAGAAGAGAAGGGGCCAAACCTCCCTAACTTCTTCTCCCACCACTTTGTTCAGATGACCTAAACTTTTTACTCTGTCTTTCCCCAAACTCTGCCTATTTCCTCTTTTCTTCCTCCGTGTGTTGCATATAAACCACCCACCTAGACATATCCATATCCTTGATCAACAATGAAGTCTTGCTTTCAAGGATCAATTATAGAGACACTCTAGAAGAAAACTTTCTCATTCTTTCCCTCATATCAAATGCCAATTCTAGAGCATACCTTGACAGCTGATGAAATTTCAAGGAATATTTCTTGACTGATATTTTCCCCTATCTCATATTGATGAATTTCTCTTCTTTTGCTTCCCTTAGCTCCTGAGGAAAGAATTGATCTAGAAATATATTTGACAAAGTATCCCATACGGACAACTTTTCAACATCACCTCTATCCCTATCCCAATCCTCGTACCACAAGTACACAACATCCTTGAGCTGGTAAGCTACAAAATTTACCCCTTCCACATTTGTAACCTACGTTACCCTGAAGATTTTATCCACTTCATCCAAGAAACCCTGTGGATCCTCCTCCACCTTCAAACCAATAATAGTAGGAGGATTCATCTTCATAAACTGGCCAACAATTGTGGCCTCAGCAGATGAAACACCAGATGCATCCCGCTTAGCCTAAGCAGCAACTAACTGAACAATTGTATGAATCAATTGACAAAATTCTGTATTCGTTACTCACCCTAAAGAGGACTCACAACAACCGGTTGAACTCTAGATATATCAGGGATTGGACCTCTAGATCTAGTATAGATCCTCTGTCTCCCTTCAACATTGTCCTCAGATGGGATAAAAAAGTTTCCTTGTGTTCCAGATCGTTGAGGCATGATCTAAAAAGCGAACAAGCCAAGATTAGAAAGGACCTTAGATCTTGTAACTTGAAATTGAATACCAAGAAAGTGAAACATTCCTAAATACCTTATAGCCTCTCCTTTATGAGTATGGCGCACTACACACCCCTAAAAGAGACTCTACTTGACACGGCTTTGGGGACTCATCATTGACCATGAACCTAAATTTCCAATACCAACTTGACATCACCCAACTGGTGGTCTTGTCGTAATGGGCATCCCAAGTTCTACTAGGACCAGGGACCACCCCAATACCTAAGGAACCATCCAATGCATACCCTGAGTCAGATGAATTCCAAAATTATAACAAGATAGTGTATAATCCAAATCCAAACTTTGGGATAGGTCTATAACCATGACTGACCCTAATGAGTCCAATCATCCCGAACCAACACATAACTATGCCAAACGGTAACCCAAAACCAAAATAATAACCAAACCAAGTTCTATAACATAACATAAAAGGATGGAACCTTGAGAAATTTCATCCAACGGTATCAGCCTAAATAACAAAGCCAATACTAAGGTTGGAACCAATATTGATCCTACCCATGCCAACCTATAGTAGTTCCACAAAAGCCTTTAACCAAAAGAAAACAAACATTCGGTTCGGATATGCCCCCAACCATAGCAAAAAATAATATCTATAAATAAACCAAAATGTGTAAAACCATTCCAGTATATGAAATGGTGCCTTCAGCAAAGATGGAAGCTCACCACTTCAATCCCAAGAGCGATGCTCAAAACTCGATCACTATGTAGGAAGAGCAGAATGGCCGATTACTGCATCGCATGGGGATACAGCTGCCCAAAGAAGGGTTAGCAGGTGAATACAAGCATAAAATTTGAATAAGGATAAAATAATGCTAACCATAAAAGTATATAAACCAACCATATGCATACAAACCATACATGTGTGTGTATACATATATATATAACTATGCCGGGAAAGGCAACCGGGCTTATCATGCATTAAAAACCATTAACCTAGATATGTGTACCTTAATCATCTTAAACCACCCACTAGCTATATAGGTCAAGTGTACCACCCTAAATGGGCTCTGATGCGTGTAGCCGCACGAACCGAAAATACCATAAGAGTAGGGGATTCCCAAGTACCCTCACCCTCCATGATACATTTATACAGTGTACTTAGAGGATTTCCATGTACCTCATAATTTTATATAAGGTCTCCATGAATAACCCCTTATATTGGTAAACATGAGTTTTCAATGTTCATTCATTGAACTCCCACCTTCATGGTTATCTATCACACCCCGCCATTATTTCCCAATTAAAAGTATTTCTAACCAACCAATCCATTATTCCATTTATTACTAATAAGGGCTATTAATAGTGGTATCATCATACTGGCCACAACTTACAAGTATTGTCCATAACCAAACCTTAAGAGGTTAAGGGATTGTCATACCCATTCACCGAGTTATCTTGCGGGAGTCCCATGTACCCCATAAGTATTGCATTATTATGTTTTCTTGGGGGAGTCCCATGTACCCCACAAGTTGTTCATTAACATATTTACTCGGGGGATTCCATTGTACCCCACAAGGAGTACAATTAACAATAACCATGACCACCAAACCATTTTATTTAACCATTCCAAACCATTTAGAGTTTAATTACCAAACCATACCATGCAATAGTTCCATTAAAAGTCCAATAAAATAGTTAAAGCATTCTCAGAGACATTTTATCAAACATATTAGGGGCATAGTGTTTCCAACACTAAAATCAAATACCAGTTAACCAGTCCGATGTAACCAAGTATTCAAATCACCATTAAAACATGTAATTACATAATTACAACATGGGGAAACCATAACCAAGCCATTATAACAAAAACCCCCAATATTTATTTGAAAACCCCAAAACACATAACAATTAATCCATATAAAAGATTTACAAAATATGCCTTTAGTTGGAACTAATAATGAGGAAAGGAGTACATACCTTAAATTGGGTAGATGATGGAGAGAAATCACCAACACAAACCCCAAAGTAATTCATAAGATAAAACCCTAGCTTCCTTTGCCTAAGAACTTTAAACAGGATTAGAGTGTGTTTTCTAAGTACTAATGAATAGAATAATAGGGAAAATAACCTCCCAAGTGTGTTAAAGTCAGGGGGAATTATTAGGTTAAGTGAGGAAATATCTAGATTACCATCAGGGGGTACGACTAACCCTAATCGTACCCTCCAATACGAGTGTTACCCACAACTTGTACCCTAGGCCTCCCCCTTGGACCTAATATTATCAAAGGTATGACTTATCGAAACCAAGTCGTACTCAAAGCATAGGTATAGTACCCTTGACCCATACCCCTAGAAGAATAGAATCACAATAGGTTTGAACATTGTCCACCATACGTGCCCATGGTATGACTCATAAATAGCTTATGACCCATGGTTATCCACTCATACTCAGGTCCAAGTTAGTCTACCAAGACTAGGATTAAATAAAGGAAATACCCAAACCAAACGACTTGTATCCATCCATACTACTCATACCAACTCAAATTGTACCCATTATAGAACCCAATCCAACCCACCAACTAACGTTGTTGAGTATACAACTAAGGTATACTACTTGTACCCTAGTATACGACTGGTACTCACTGGTCATATATTGTCCAGAACCCAAAAATCTAAAAAGATTTCTGACGGTCCCAAACCTTAGGTGTTTTAATTTGGGACCTTTATCTTCACGGCCTTGCTACACAGTTGAGGTTTCCCAAACCAAGGACTTGACGTAATGGACATCCCAAGTCGAACAAGGATTGAAGACCACCTCAAATACCCAATCTAACCTCCAAATATATACCCTAAGTCAGATGAATTTTAAACATATAAAACAATAGAGTGATTATCAACTTACTAACATTGCTATCGGTCCATAACAATGGCTAACCCCAAAAAGTCTAACCATTTAATACCAACAAACAACCATAACTAAAACTGTAATAATAACCAAATCCATATCCATACCACAGTAAAATGGAACAATCACAAATCAAATAAAGTCATATTGTATCAACCCCAATACGAATACCAATTCCAAATATGACACCACTGCCGACACTGCCTATGCAAACCCATAGTAGTTCCATAAAGCATCTATCCAAAATAAAACAACATCCAATCAGGACATGCCCCCGGCCATAGCCAAAACTAAAGTCCAAGACTAACCAATGAAAACATAAGAAACTAAAACTAGAAATAGATCCTACAAAAGTATGGAAGTTCACCACATCAAGTCAACATAAGTTGATCCCGAGTCCAATCATTGAGTAGGAGGTGTAGTATGACAAACACCTGCATAGCATAGGGATACAATGTCAAAGATGGTTAGAGGTTGGAGAATTATTAAGTAACTCAAGGATAAGTATAAAATAGTTCCAACAGTTTCAAACAAATCAATCAATGTATATACCAATGAAATACATATATGTTTATACCATGCTAGGATAAGGAGCAAGATTAACATGAATTTAGAAATCATTAAGCTGGGATATGTAACATGACCATCATAGATCAAGGTACCCACGAGCTATATAGTCCCAGATCTCCCCTAATTGGAAGGGCCCCAGTGTTGTAGCCGAATGAAAAAGAGAATATCCATATCCGTATATGCCTTTATGGGAGGCTCTAACCTCCTGGCATAATCAAGGTGATTAAACACGATTACATGTATTATGGGGACTCGAACCTCCCATTCATATATTTATTCAAGGGACTCAAACCACTCGGTCATAAGACACCGACACTGGCTAGCGCTGTTTCCAGTGTTAATCCTTCGGGCTTAACTTTCATGGCCTGTATACACATCCCAATTTAAGGCCCAATTTAAAACCAACAATTTAATCAATATCTTTTAAAAGGCACTTCGTTGGTATAGTCATACCAACACTACTTAAATGTATACCACATGTCAATACCATTATCAATTAACCATTAATTCAATTAACTTTGGGAGTCAAACCCATCGAATTCACTATTTAGGTACTCAAACCCATTGTGTAACAAGGACATAAATCAAGTTAATACTTAGGGACTCAAACCCATTTAATAATTTAAATAACCAAGATTACTATTTAGCTCATTACATGGCCAACAAGGCCTTTACAAAACCATTCACCAACCATTCATATTAATTTGGCCAAGCCGTAGTTCAAAATACCATTGTTATTTGATTATTTTATTCTCTTAGACATTTTCACAAACACTTTGAGGGCATGCTTTTACCAAGTCTGAAACCACAGTATAAACCATTACGTTTAGGATAATCCATGACTTATTTGTTAAACCATAATTATCAAGCATCCATATTGGAAAACCATCACCAAAAACATGTATAAACACAAGTGAATCCAAGAGTAAACAATACTCAATCATATGCAACAAAACCATCAATTTTGGTTCTCAAAACCACATTTAAGAATCATAATCACACTTTAAGACACATGATATTTGAGAACTATCAATAAGGAAATATTCACATGACTTATTCAAAAAGACTCACGAAAGAAACTTGACTCTTAAGCCTCAAGATGATCACCTTTAAAGAACCCTAGCCCCAATCTTTAAGAGAGTGTTTTGTCTTTCAATAGTGGGATATGAGAGGAAACATGTTTTAAGATATGGGAACTTAAGGGTTTTGGGATTAGAAATGTCTAGAATACCCCTAGATTAAAACTCAAAACATAAACACATGAGGGTATGACCCATCTTCCTAAACTATTCCCTAGGGTATGAGTGGTACCCTTTTCTCATACCCTAGCATCATCTTGGACCCCATACTGACCAACATATGATCATACCTGACTAACTTGTATACGAAAAATACCTTATGACGCGTACCCTGGATAGAATACTTTGGAAAAGACTTAGGGTACCATATATCTTGGCAACATACCAATCGTACCCCAACTAATGACTAGTAAGGTGTTCAATAGTACCTTGGATATTAAGTGACTTTGAACACACTATGAAACATATGAGTTAGGCCCCCTAAACTTTACCATAGCATATGACGTATACGTTCAAGTCATACCTTGCCCAGAAACTCAAACTTAGAGAAATTTTTCTAAGGGTCTAAAGCCAAGGTGTTTCAAATCTCCCCCACTTGGATCATTTTTCCTTGAATGATGGGTAAGGCAAGAACAAGAATGATTTAACACACCAACACCTCAACTCTAACATTTAACTAACTTAGAAATAAAAGATGCAAGGAAATCAAGTTATCCTTTAACTAAGTTTGGAAACCAAAGAAAGATGAAGAACATATACCTTCCATAAAAATTCTGGGAGCAGAAAATAGGAATAGATATAGGGACTTCATGTCCTCTTTCACTTCCCAAGTAGCCTCTTAAACCTTATGGTTCCTCCAAAGGACCTTTACCGAAGCGATATAATTTATTCACAACCAATGAACTTGATGATCCAAGATCTTAATCCGGACCACCTTAAAAGATAAAGGTTCTGAAATACCCAACTCTTCTAAAGGATTAATCGATGAATGACCACCAATACACTTCCTCAACATAGATACTTGGAAAATCGGATGAATAGAGCTTAAACTAGAAGTCAACTCCAATTTATAGGCAACATTGCCAACCCTCTTCAAAATCAAGTAGGGACCAATATACCAAGGACTTAACTTCCCTTTCATACCAAACTGCATCACTCTCCTTAGAGGAGAGACCTTCAAGAATACCCAATCGCTAACATTAAACTCTTAATCCCTATGCCTCACATCCGCATAGGAATTTTGGTGACTTTGAGTGGATTTCAACTTATCATGAAGAACCTTCACCTTTTCCAAGGCTTAGTGAACCAAATAAGGGCCAAACGACTTACCTTCACATATTTCATATCACCCAATAGGAGAACAACATCCCTTACCATACAATACCTCAAAAGGAGTCGTACCAATGCTAGAGTGGTAACTATTATTATAAGAATATTTAATCAAAGGAAAATGGTCGAACCAACTAACACCATAGTCTATCACGTAAGCCTGACGCATATCTTCCAATATCTGAATGGTCCTGTTCGCTTGTCCATCCGACTGCGGGTGAAAAGTGGTACTAAGGCACACCTTAATTCCCAAACATTTCTAAAATGACTTCTAAAAATTAGATGAGAATGTAGTACCACGATCCTAAATGATAGAAATAGAAGCACCATGCAACTTCATATTCTTTGCAAGATACAACTTAGCATAATCCTCTCTGAAAAACAAGTCCTCATAGGTAAGAAGTGAGTAGACTTGGTCATCCTATCCACAATGACCTAAATCGAATCATATTGATTCTGATATCGAGTAAGATTGATAACGAAATCCATATTAGTCACTTCCCACTTCCATTTGGCAATCCAATCTCTTGGTACAAACCACTGAGTCTCATATGCTCAACTTTCACTTGTTGACACACCATACACTTAGCCACATAGCTAGCTATATCTCGCTTCATATTATTCCACCAATCAAACTCCTTAAGATTAGGATACATCTTTGTAGAAGCAGGATGAATAGCATAACAAGATTCATGAGCTTCGACTAGAATCCTTTCCCTCAATCAATAGACGTTGGGAACACAAAACCTACCTTAGTACCTCAGGATACCATTACCACCAATCATAAAGTCAACAACCTTTTGCTAACCTATATTGCTTATAATCTTCATCAAATCAGGATCCAATATCTATTTTTTCTTTATCTCCACATTAAGATATGACAACGATACTAGATACACAAACACACCACCATCCTAAGAGTTCATGAAACAAACTCCAAGACTAGTCAAACGGTGAATGTCCATTACTAACTCTGACTTATCCTCATCTACCTGAACCAAACTGCCCATGGAAAACCTTCTAAGAGCATCAACAACAACATTAGCCTTACTAGATGGTAGTAAAGACTCATATCATAGTCCTTCCGCAACTCAAGCCATCTTCTTTGCCTAAGATTTACCTCTTTCTAAGTAAACACTTATTATAGGCTATTATGATAAAAAAAAAAGATGTCAACATAAACCCATAGAGATAGTGACGCCAAATCTTCAATTCAAATACCATTGCTAACAACTCTAAGTTATGAGTCGAGTAGTTCTTTTCATGAACTTTTAATTACCTAGAAGCACAAGCCACCACCCTACTATTCTGCATCAACATATAACCCATCCTAACACGATAAGCATCATAATATACGATGAAACCATCATTACCTTCGGGCAGGGTCAAAACTAGAGATGCAATCAACTTATCCTTCAACTTTTCAAAAATTCCCTCACACGCATCCGACCATAAGAACTTGACTTTCTTCTGGGTCAACTTTGTCAATGGAGCATCTATAGCCGAAAAACTTTCTATAAATCTCCTATAATGATAAGCTAAGCCCAAGAAGCTTCAAATATCTGTTGGACTCCCAGGTCAAGGCCATTTTTTAACCTCTGCAACCTTTTATGGATAAACCATGATCCTTTCACTAGAGATAACATGACCAAGAAAAGTCACATCCTTAAACCAAAACTCACACTTGGAGAACTTGGCATAAAACGTCAATCCTTCAAGGTCTGCAACACAGTATAGAGATGATTCACATAATTTGTCTCATTCTTAGAATAGACCAAAGATGTCATCAGTGACGACAATGACAAACAAATCTAGAAACTGATGAAAGACCCTATTCATCAAATCTTTAAATGTTGCTGGGGCATTGGTCAACCCAAAAGTCATAACTAGGAACTCATAGTGACCATACCGAGTCCTGAAGGCAGTCTTTAGGATATCCACTTCCTTAATCTTAAGTTGATGATCACCCGACCTAAGATTAATCTTAGAGAAATACTTCTTACCTTGAGGCTAATCAAAAAAGTCGTTGATCCTAGGAAAAGGATACATATTCTGTATGGTCACCTTATTCAATTGACGATAGTCAATGCACATCCAAAAGGAACCATCCTTCTTCCACACAAATAACATAGGATCACCCATGAATACATACTAGGATGGATACAACCTTAATCTAAGATATCCTTCAATTGCTTCTTAAGCTCCTTTTACTCAGCCAGAGCTATTCTATAATAAAGGATAAAAATTGGATGATTTTTCGAAATAAGATAAATCCAAAAATTATATTCCTTATCGGGAGGTAGACTAGAAAGATCATTAGGGAAACCCTAGGGAAACTCATTAACCACAGGAACAAATTATAGAGAAGGACCTTCTGAGTTAGAATCTTTAACCCGGACCAAATGATATAAAGACCCTTTGGAGAACAACTTTTGGGCTCTAAGATATGAGATGAACCTCCTTTAGAAATTAAATAACCTGCTTCCCAAATAATGACTGGCTCATTGGGGAATTTTAACACGACCTACGAGTCCGACAATCTAAGGAAGCATAATATGAATGCAAGCAATCCATCCCTAATATGACATCAAAGTCAACCATATCTAACTCTATCAAATCCACAAGAGTTTCTCAACCACTAACAGATACCACACCCCCCCTAAAGACTCTTTTAGTAATTATAGAGTCACCAACTATGGTAAATACAAAAAAGGATTAGAAATAAATTCGAGACCAAAAACAAAATGTACAGCCACAAATGGGGTAATATAAGAAACAGTGGACCGTGGATCAAGTAAACAACACACATCATGGGAGAAAATCTTTAACGTACCAGTGAAAACATTGGGGGATTCCTCAGAATTCTAGCGATATTCAAGAGTATATAGTTGATTTCATCCAGTTCTATTACTAGAAGCAGAAGAAGATATAGAAGCAACACCCTTTGGTGCAGGAGAAAATAAAGAGGAAACCAAAACCTTGTTAACCTCAGAAGCTATTCTATCATTACATTTATGTTGTATGTGACCAGTCTAACCTCAATTAAAACACCTAGTCTTCCCTTCCTAACAAAACCCATGGTGTAACTGCCAACAAAACCTACAAAAAGAGTGGGATGGAACCGAATAAGCCCTACTAGCCTGAGATTGGGCATCCTATGCCCAGGACTCACCATCATACTGAGTCCAAATATCATTGGATGGCTTTGGGTAAGGACCACTAACTATGGAGAAAGATCTAAAACTCCCCATCTTCTTATTTGGCCTCTTACCACCATCGTTACACTTTGCTTAAAAGACCTAAATTTCCTCTCCTGTCTCTCACTAAACTCAGACTGCTTCTTATTTTCTTTCTCCACTTTTTGTATAGACTAACTTAGAGATATCCATGTCCTTGATCAGCAAAGCATCTTACTTTCAAGGATCAACACACGAGACATACCTAATGAGAACTTCCTTAAATGTGCCTTCATATCAGATACCATCTCCGGATTATACCGAGGCAATTGTTAAAACTTCAAGGCATACTTCTTAACTAACATACTCTCTTATTTCAGATTAACAAACTACTCCATTTTTGCTTACCTCAACTCCTAAGGAAAAAAGTGGTCCAAAAATGCATTAGAGAAATTCTCCCACAAAGATGACTCATTATCATCACCCCTTGCGCAGTCCCACTCCTCATGCCATTTGTAGGCTATATCCTTCAGGTAGTAAGAAGGAAACACCATCCCTTCCACATTCGTAGCATGCATAACCCTGAAAATTATTTCTATCTCATTTGAAAAAAACTAAGTATCTTCCTCCACCTTAACACCCATAAAAGTCAGAGGATTTAACTTCATGAACCAGCCAACCTATTTGGCCTCTAAATATAGAGTAGAAGATCCACCACGCTCATCTTGAAAAGCTACCAACTAATCAATCATATGAATCCACTGGAGAAACTTAACATTAATCATATTATCTTGAGAAGGACTAGAGAGAACCAATTGAACTCCAGCATAATCCAAAAATGGACCCCTAGATCGAGTATGGACCCCATGAGTAAAGCGTGTTCCATCAATATTTTCTTTAGTTGGGATAGACGAGTTTCCGTGAGCATCAGATCATCAAAGCATGATTTGAAAAACAAGAAAATAGAAGTAAGAAGAATCCAACACCTTAGACTATATATCTCAAAATAAGACAAGAAGAAATTGAAATATTCCTAAATGCGTTGTAGCCTCTCCCTTATGAGTGTGGCGCTCTACACATCCTTAAAAGAGACTCTACTCAAAACGGCTTTGTGGACACCCAACTGACCATGAACCTAATGGTCTGATACCAACTTGACACAACCTAAACCATGGCCTGGTCATAATAGGCATCCCAAGTCCAACATGGACCAGAGACCATACAAAATACCTAATCCAACTTCCAATCATAAGACCCATGTCGGATGAATTCCAATTATTTAACAAGATAGAGTGATTATCAACTCAAAGACTTTGGGATAGATCCATGACCAACTTGAACAAGTCTAACCATCCATAAACAACCAAAAACCATAACCAAAACAAAAATAATAACTAAATACATATCCATACCATACTAAAATGGAACAATCAAAAATCAAATAAACTAATATGGTATCATCCCCAATACCAATGACATTTCCAAGGCTAACACCACTACTAACACCGTCTATGCCAACCTATAGTAGTTCCACAATGCCTCAATCCGAAATCAAACAACATCCAATTGAGACATGCCCCCGACCATAGCCAAAAACAATGTCCAAGACTAACCAAAGAAAACATAAGAAGTTAAAACTAGAAATGAAGCCTTCCAAAGTATGGAAGCTCATGACTTTAAGTCAACATATGCTGATCCTGAGTCCAATCACTGCGTAGGAGGTGTAGTATGAACAACACATACATCACATGGGGATTTATCGTCAAAGATGGTTAGCAGTTGGAGCACTACCATGTAATCGCATGGGGATACATGAAATAGTGCCAACAGTTTCAAACAAATCAATCAATGCACATACCAATGCTATACATACATATTTATACCATGCCGGAATTGGAAAAAAGATTAACATGAACTTTGAAACCATTAACCTAGGTATTGAAGCATTACCATCATAGGACAAGGCACCCACGCGCTATATGGGACCAGCTTTCCAATAGTTGGAAGGGCCCAATTACGTGTAGTTGCACGACCTAGAGAATATCCATATCTACATAAACCTTTTATGGGAGAGTCAAACCACTCGGCATAATCAAGGTAATTTAAACAACATTACATGTATTATGGGGAACTCAAACCTCTTATTCATATATTCAAGTTGGGGAACTCAAACCACCCATTCATAAGACACTCGTACTGGCTAGTACGGTTTCCAGTGTTAATCCTTCATACTTTACTTTCATGGCTCGGCTACGCATCTCCCTTTAAATACTAATTTGAAACCATCATTCTATATACATAGCCAATTAATCAATTACTTACCAAAGGAACTTTATTGGTATCATCGTGCCAACACTACTTGCAAGTATACCATATGCCATTACCATTATCAATCAACCATTCATTTAATTGACTTTGGGACTCAAACCTATTTTCTTGTAAAGAGACTTGTTCAATTCAAATTTTAGGGACTCAAACCTTTTAGCTAAAAAATACATAAATCAAGTTAATAATTAGGGACTCAAAATCATTTAACAATTTAAACCACCAAGATTACCATATAGATCATGCCATAGCCAATAAGTCCTTCACAAAAACATTCATATTAATTAGCCCAAGTCAGTTAAAAATACCATTATCATGTGATTGTTTTATTCTCTTAGACATTTTCACAAACACTTAGACGACATGCTTTTACAAAGTCCAAAACCAAAGAACCATCAAGTTTGGGGTAACTCATGACCCATTGGTTAAACCATAATTACCAAGTACCCATAAGTACAAACCATCACCAAAAATATGTATAAACATAAGTTAAACCAAGAGTAAACAATACTCAACCATATGCAACAAAAACCTCAATTTTTTTTTCAAAACCACCATTTAAGAATCATAATCACACTTTAAAATGAAAACGCTCAAACTACACTCTTGAATGGGTGTAAGTGATCGTTGTCAATATAAAACCCAACTAGGTTGGGGTCAAATTCCACAAGTCATCAACTCAAGTTGTTTATGAAATAATTTACTTGTAGTTTACTATTTCCTTAAATAGGGGTTTAAATTTCTCAGACAATTGTTACTCACTTTGAGATTAATGTTTGTAATCAATATTTTATGAAATAATCGGGATTATGTTCACTAGGTTTTATGGTATATGGCAGATGCTACAAATAACTCAAGGTTCTCATGGTGGTTAGGATGAAAAGCTATCTCTATCTATAGTATGCTCGAATGTTTCTCGACCTATTCAAGCATCTAATTTCCTAATCCTCTAAAACTTAGGGAATCGTAAATCACTGTCCAGATTTTACCTCAGGTTAATCAACCTTGTTACAGCGCCAATTATTAAATGAAGACTTTTTGAGTCCCTATTGATAATTCACTTCCTACTATTTATGATTTCTTTCTCAAGCAAACCAAAATAGGTATGCCTATTGTTTGCAACCAATAGACTTAAGTTAGAATATCAAAATTACCAAGAAGTCCTAACACCAATTAAACCTTGAGTAATTAATCAACACCTTATCATGACATAACCCTAGATTCCATTATCCAGGTTAAGAGTGTTTAGCTACTTATTATACAGGAAATAAGAACACAAGTTGAATCCATAATTGAAAGGATTAACTTACAATAATGAAGGAAATCAAAAGTGTTCTTTCAATTGAAACACAAGGCAAACTACCAAAATATTTATCTTCAAGAGAGAGAGAGAAGAAAAAGTCGTATGTTGTAGGATATGTCAATTAATTGATGGATAATAGAAAAATCCTAAAACAAGGATTTAAATAGTTAACCCTAAATAAGGAAATAAAATTAAAGTTTCAGATGTTCTTCGAAATAGATGACGGCGGTTGTGACGGCCTATCATGATTTTGATGGCCTATCAAGGATGTCGTTAGCTTTTTTGCAAATTCATCTTCAGATGCCTAAGGTTGACGACGACAGTGACGGCCTATCAGGATCTTGATGGCATGTCATAAAGTTTGTCTCAAAACTTCCTATAACTCTCCTTTTCTATTTAAGTTTGACTACATTCTTGATAGCCTATCACCAGGCTGGCGATGGGTCATGGATGTCGTCAGCCACACTTAACTCTTTATTTGCTTCGGATTTCATACTTTTTGCTTCTTTATTTGTGGTTCTCCTTCTTCTCTACTTTTACTGCAAAACCAAAGTAAACTAATCAAAAACGACTAAAGTTGCTCAAGACTTTGAAATTATTTAGAGTTAAAAGCTTGAATGTGTTAGCATGGGCTTACAAATCAACACCCTCAACTTGAATAATTGTTTGTCCTCAAGCAACCTTAACATAACTAAGAGTATACAAAGTACAATTTGGCAGCTAACTACTCATATCAGTTCAGAATTCATGCACCATATTTAAGGTCAATCAAAGTAAGAGCAACTATGTCTATTATTGAAAACACCTATGCAACTCACAAGGATCAAGATATGGCAAAAATTTCAGCAATAACAACCCGGCACATACCCAAATCACACTATCCGAATAAGACAGTGATTAGCAACATACCTAGTATGCCCTCACACTAAGGAAATCTCTTTTTCACTCATCAAAATTTATACACACAGGGATAAACACAAGACTCGCTCTCAGAATGAAGTTCCAACATTGCGCATCAAATGCCATAGGCTTTCCTTTATAGTTAGTACCCAAGTCTTCAAACAGGTAAGTTAGGATCACTATATGGCTTTTCTTAAGCTTGTAACATAGGCAAGGGACTGGTATGATATTCATGGATATTTTAAAGTGACTAAGCCTCCTTGACACAATATTAGACCCTAGGGGTTTCAACTCTTAACCTTTTTTTCTTCCCACTTTTATTGATCATGCGTGCTCAAGATGGATGCGGTCTTTCCAATTAACAGATTATCTTTTTATCATTTTTCACACAATTTTCTCTTTTCTTATTTCTTTTTCACTGCACCTAACTCTTTATCTATCCTTCTCATTCTATCTATCTTCAAACATAGATTGCATCATGGACCCCTATAATAGCCACCCTTAATTTAGGTTATTTTCCTAAGTTAAGGTGCACAGTGTCCAAGGAGGACCAGGGCCAAGACAGGTTCATTGTGTTGTGAATGGGAAGGTGGAAGGTGCACAAGAAAAAAAATAGGCTATTTAGGCCCAAAGGGGGAGCAAGGGATATTATTCACATTGGGAAGGTTATTTAGGCTAACATAGGCTAAAATGCAAACATGGCCTATGATCATTTCCTAACGCCTATCCGATGACCTTAGCATGACTAACTAGGCAAGTTGTAGATTCAAAGCACAACAGGAACTGAGTAATACCTTACACACACATGGCACATAAGTATCTTACATATCACTACTTATCCGGTTCATGCATTTGTTTAACACAGGTCATTTATTTGCCATACTAATGCCATAAAAAGATACATAGTGGTCACAATGGATGCAATTCACATAGTACACAATAGATTAGACCACTGGAGAAGTACTCATAAATCACAAAATAAGCCAACTGCCTCAAGTACTTGTACTACTCCTAATTATCTACAGATTATGTTACAACAACAATTTACCCTACACCCTAAACTTAATAATCAAAAATAAAATGCACTAAGGGTTAGGGTATACCTGAAGAAAGTCAAGCACGTGGATCCTGAGTCTTCGACCCTACTACTGTACCATCTGTTGTCTTCTCCCCATCAGGAGCATCTCGCATAGCGGTGGACGAAGCCTAGCTAGATGAAGCACCTGTAGTGCTAGCTCTAATGGTTGCTTCCCATTTCTTATTATTAGCCATAGACTCTAATCTTGCCTTTTTCAACTCTTCCTTTTCTGCCTTCTTCTTTGCCTTCTTCTTCGCTTTTCTTTCTTCTTCACTATCCGGCTCTTCTCTCTTATTCTTGCCTTTTTTCCCCCTTCTTCTTCTTTTTCTTCAGGGAGTCTGTAGCAAGATCAAGTATAGGAATTTCTTCCTCCAATTATTCCACAACCGAACCTATTGGCATCATAATTTAGTGTTGCTGCAGCAACCCAACCTCAGCCTTAACATTATCCAACAGCCCAGAATATAGCAAGTTCAGCACCTGTCATCTCTTTTCCCCGGGCATCGAATCTGGTCTTCAATTTTGCAACTCTCACAGGCAATGTCACAAAGGACTCTAGTGCAGCCTTAATTCTTTTGTCCACAGTAGAAACAAACTGTTTGGCGAAGGCATATAGCTGGGCCTCACACTCCTTTGCTTTTTTAGGCACCTTCCTGATATCAATAAGCTGAAATGCAAAATCTATTACTGCTGGAGAAACTGAAGGATTGGCTTCAGTCTCAGGCACTGAAGCTACCTATGCTGAAGAATGCTGTACATCGACCTGAGGTGTTGTTCCTGTATCTATAATCGGTAGTTCTACTGCTACCTATGCCCCCTGTCAAGTCTAAGTCCCGGCTAAATCTCACCAAATCGGATGGGGTTATGAGTCTTTTGGGAACGAATGCCTTCATTAACTCCCACAATCTTTGGCACTTCAGCAGCTCTACATAGCTCTGTAATAAGACACGAAAAAGGATAAGTAGTGTCGACCCTCGACATCCTAATCTTCATCTTATCTGCAATGATTTCCCCAAAGTTCAAGGGAAGCTGCAAACTTGCTACCAAAATAGCCCGATCATCACCAAGAATATTGTCTCCCTCAGAAGGCATTAACCAAACTCACACTATGCCCCACCAAAATTTTGCCTCACAGATTCTCTCATTTGGGTTTGTCACCAAAGCCGGTTCTCCGTCAATGATGTTTTTGGCCAACCAAGGACGTTGTTCGTCCTTATTATTTATCCAAGAATAAAATAATAGTATGGTGGCCTAAGGCATGAAGTCGGGGCCGTGCAAGAATCTGTTGATGGGTCTATTATAAACATCAACACTAATACCCCTCACCCAAACTCTAACTAGAAGAGGTTTATCTACTAATTTTTTACCTATTTTGCACATATTCTCCAACTGGGCTTGGTAATTCACATAGAACTCCCGAACCAGTGTGGGGCAAAATAAACCTCCCCTTTTTGTAGTCTTTCCTAAGCCGTATTCTTTGAATTTCTTATCCACTTCAGGGTATATTCTCAACCATTTTGTGATGATCATTTTTTATTCTTGGATGGGCATCTTCACATTCCTTCTATTAGTTCATCGCAAACCCAGCAATATTGATATCTTCAGCTCTAAGGATTTGCCATCTAGCATTGTTCCTCACTTCGAGTTACTTATATTTTATTCCTCCGAGTTGGAGACTCTTCATCGTCTTGCTGCTCAATGAATGGGGACCCCAAAGCTGTTCCTTTACACTCAAATTCTTCAGATTCTTCTTGATCCTTTTCATCAGCTTCAGCATGTTCAGATTCATGCTGTTCAGACTTACCTTTTTCAGGCCACTCCTGCTCAGAAGCTGTGGTCGACTCAGTATTATCACTGTCCTCCACCTCAATTATTAGAGGTGGTGGATTTTTCTTTGGACTCTACTTCTTCTTTAGCTTTCTGAGCAAGGGTTCCTCCTCCTCGTAGTTAGATTGCTCATTGAGGATCTTATGATGTACATCATCTTTGGCTGCTTTCTTTGGTTCTGTGGGACTCTTTCTTTATGGTTCCATTTTAGAGTACCTAGAGATATTAGAAGAACGTTAGTCAACCCTAAAGATCACAAACACAAGTATATTAATAATTTAATCTCATTTATTTTTCAGGCCCCAGGTGTGACGACAATTCATGACAAGCCGTCACTACCGTGATAGCTTATCATGATTGTTGTCAACCTCAGACAGAACCCAAAAAAATTTTACACTTTTTGATGACCTTCATGATAGGCCGTCACAATTGTGATAGCCCATCACAATTGTTGTCAGCTCTATCCAGAACCAACTTTAGTTTTGTCATCTTTTGACAACATTCCTGATAAGACGTCACAATGGTGATAGCCTATCATGGATGTCGTCAAAATTATTAGAACCCACTTTTAACTTTAACTAAATTTTTTGTCCCCATTCTTGCTCAAGATTTACTTAAATTTGAATGGTGAGCTATCTTTTCAACCCTTGGGCTTGTACAGCAAACCCTTGGTGCGATTTTGGCCATTTTCCAAGTTTGAACTTGTTTCAATCACATTGGGGACTTGAGTTAGCTTTTATTCACCATACATCACAAGCAAAGAAGTGTTGAAGTAGAGTATACCTGATGGAGCTTTTAATCTAGTGCCACGCACAAGAAAAAGTATGAAGGAAGAAGATGTTCTTGATTCTTAAATGCAAACGACACACAAATTAAACTTGTTTTTATGAGAGTGTTTTGCCAAGAATGGAAAAACTTTTGTCGCTGTAAATGATACCTTTGTAACTTTAGAAGGGCACTTTTGTCGTTGCAGTAGAGGGTCTTCAAATATAATGACACCTAGGCCAAAAGAGGGTGTCACTATTGCGACCTTTGCTCTAGAGTGATGCTATTACACTGGTACTTGATTGCTACATCAACAACAAACTATTTTTTTGGAACTCAATCCTAGCTTTGACAATTTCACAACATACTTTTCAAATTTTTATATAACAAACTGACCCTTTAACAACAATAGCTATAACTGGAGTTCTACTAATGCATTTTATGCATCATAATTTTTATGACTTTACAAACTCTTCATGTAACAAAAAATATAATTAAAAAACACAAATAAAAACTCTAAGATTTCAAAAATTTTCCTAGACCACCTCACACGCATTATGCCCATAACAAGGAAATCCCAAAATTCAAAAATTTGGGTCTAAGGGGAAACTAGGTAGAGGTTTTACACTGTATTTTAGCATAATGATGTTTTGGGTGATTACATTAGATACCAATTTACCCTTATTTGTCACCTACCAACAACTAACAAATAATAATGCAAAAAAAAGAGTAAACAATTACCTTAATCAAAGAACAAGTATGGATAACATTTGTGTATATCCGATTCTATCTCCAACATTGCTTTCTCAACAAAATGGTTTCTTTATTAGGCCCTGACTGATGGAATAAATTTATTCCTCGTCTTTATCACATCCTTATCAAAGATATCAATTAGCTCCTCTTCGTAAGCAAGCTCCTTGTCTAATAATTCAAAACCCCAATAAATGATGTAGTCTTTATACCTGTTGTACTTTTTGAGCAATGACACATAAAAGACCGGATGAACTCTTGACAAGATGGGAGGTAGAGCTAACCTATACACCACTAACCCTATCATTCAAAACCTCAAAGGGTCTAGTGTAACTCAGACTCAACTTCCCCTTATTTTTGAATTGCATTGTACCTTTCATAGGTGACATCTCAACAAGACTTTCTCACCTTTCTCAAATTGCGCATCCCTTACTATATTATATTTATACTCTTTCTATCCACTCTGAGATACTACTAATTTCTCCTAGATTATCCTCACTTTTTCCTTTGACTATAAATCATAATGACCCCCTAAGGTCTCACCTCAAAATAATCAAAGTATCTAATCGGCAACCTACACCTTCTTCTACACAAAGCTTCAAAAGGAGCCATGTTAGTACTGGAGTAGTAACTATTGTTGCACACAAATCCACACAAAGTTAGAAATTGATCACACTAACCACCTCAGTTCATCACGCAAGCTTAGAGTGTATGCTCAAGTACTTGGATTGTCCATTCTAACTGGCCATTAGTCTATTCATAAAAGTCCATACTTACGTCCAAGCTAGTACCCAATTCTAATTGAAACCCCAACCAAAAGATAGAGGTAAGCTCATACCTTTATCCCATACTATGGAAACAGGCAGCCAATGAAGTTTCATAATATCTTCAAATAGATCTTATCCAACTTGGGAGCATTATAGCCCATCCTTACTAGAATAAAGTATGTAGAATTTATTAATCAGTCAATAATCTCCCATATGTAGTGACATTTCCTTAGTGTCTTAAGAAGACCTACAATAAAGTTATGGTTATTATCTCCTATTTCCACTCTAGAATGGGTATCCTCTAGAAAGAAAAACTAGGTTTCTGATTCTCATATTTAACCTATTGAAAGTTTTGACATTTGGTGACCAAATCCACAATGTCCCGCTTTAAACTGTAGCACAATAGTGCTGCCTTTAGTCTCTATAAGTTTTTGTTGCATCCAGATGTATAGAATTCTTAAAATTGTGAGCCTTTGCAGTAATCATAAAAATCAAATTACCCACACGTGGAACACGCACACACACCCCTAAATCTCTAACACCCCATCTTCATGAAGAAAAAACTCCTTGGCCTCATCCTTTTAGACATTTTCTCTAAGGTTGTTTAACTTCTTGTCTTCATATTGCATATTATTAATTTTCTCTAAGAAATTAGACTTAGCCTTAACATAGGCTAACACCCCCCACCCTTAATAGTCTCCTACAACCTTATAAAAACATTAATCAAGGTTTTCCCCTCTCTAGCAAATGGTCACCTCGACACCTCCATCTATACAAAACCTTCATTGCTTGTCAATTTTTGACTCAATGAATCTGCCACCATATTATCCTTGGATAGATGATATAGAATTAAGGTGTCCTAATCTTTGATCAAATCCATCAAAATTGTCTACATCAAATTCAGATCTCACTAGTAAACACATGCTGAAAACTGCATTAGTTTGTGAACACCTCAAACTTCAACTTATATAGATAATAACTCCAAATCTTTAAGGCAAATACCATCATTGAAAATTCCAAAAATATGAGTGTGATAGTTATTCTCATATGTCTTTAACTTCCTCAAAGCATAATAAATTACATTCTAACCCTGCATCAAAATAACACCTAATCCAGATCATGAAGCATAATAATACACTATGAAATCCTTACCTTCAACAAGCAAGGTAAAAATAAGATCTAAAGTTAGCAAAGAATTGATCTTTTGAAATCCCTCCTCACACTTATAATTCCACAAAAAAGGTACATCCTTGCATCAGCCGAGTCATATGCAACGCAATGGAGCTAAATCCCTAAATAAACTAAAGATAGTAACTGCCCAGCCCCATAAAAACCCCACAAATGTATGGACCCTTGTCACATTGGTAAATATGGAACAATTGCATACATCTTCAACCTTCTATAGGTCAAGAATAACACCTACTTAGATACAATATGCCCTACAACAAACATAAAACACAACAAAAATTCAGACTTTGAATATTTGGCATAAATTGCTGCTCTTTAAGCAACCCAACATTGGATGCTAGTAAGCTTCATGCTCTTTCTTACTATTAATGTAAACTAGAATATCATTAATGAATTCAATAACGAACGAACCAAAAATGGCTTGAATACTCCATTGATCAAGAATATAAAAGTAGTTATGGCATAAGTCAAGCCAAAAGACATTACCATGAACCAATAATGCCTATAATAAGTCTGAGAGGAAGTCTTTGGGATGTACTCAACCCAAATCTTAAGCTAATTGTAACCTAAACTTGAATCAATGTTTGAAAACGCTGTGAATCCCTATAACCAGTCAAATAGATCATCCATCCTAGGCAAAGAATACTTGTTATGACAATCACCTTATATAACTATTAATAGTCTATGCATATTGATATACTACCATCATTCTTTTTCATCAAAAAGTAGGAGCACCCCACTTTGAAATGCTTATAGGAATAAAACCTTTTCTTAACAACTCTTGCAACAAGGATTTTAATTCTTTTAACTTTATCAGTGCTATCTTATGAAAAGGGATAGATATAAGGTTGGTTCCTGAGTTAATACAAAAGTCAAAATCATAGTCAGGTGGTATACCTGGAAAATTTCTAGGAAACACACTTCATAATTCACATACTACTAAAACTAATGCAATAGAAGGTACAATCGAACTATCATCTTGAAAATAAGATAGAAATTCCCGACATCCTTGTTTAACTAACTTTTGGGAACTAATAACTAACACAATTCTTAAAGAAGTAGGCTTAAGAGTACCTACCTGCTCTAATCCTTCCAACCTAATCATGGTTAAAGTAACAGCCTTAGCATAACAATAAAGAATAGCACGATAAAGATAAAACCAACTAATCCCTAAAATAATATCACACTATTTTATATCTAAGATCACTAGGTGTGCCAAATTTCTATACCTCATATACATTGTAGGACACACCAGATAAATTGATCAACACATACAAAAATCCTAACTGGTGTTGACACATATATAGGTGTATCAAGAAATTCATATTCTAAGTCCCAAACCAAGGAATATTTCATAAAAACATAAGGAAAAGTAGATTTGGGATCAAATAACATATAAGTCATATGATTAAAGAAAACACCAGTAACTGTGATCACTACATTGAAGCTTCATCTTTAGGATGGGGCAGAACAACATAAAGATGAGCCCTACCACCACCTTGACCATTGTTTTTATAAGACTATATGCCATGTCAAACAACCTATCCCCTACCACAGTTGGCTTTGTATCTATCTCTCAATGTATTATAACCACTATGCCCACTATATGGATAACCCCCACCATATCCTACACCACCATAACCTACTAGAACCAAGGTATTCAAAGTTGCCTATTGAGTCAATTGTCATACAAATAATTAGTTAGGTTAAAACGTTTGAACATAACCTAATACCCCACATTCATGGCATCTACTATTAAAGGTAGGCCATTGAACTGATGATGCAGAAGGTGTGCAGAGGACTGATAAGAGACCGCTAATGAGCCATTTATAGACATAAGTATAATTGAATAGAATGGCATAAAAGAGTAACCCTACAAAGCTTGGCCCTTTAAATAAGTATGACTACAATGACCCAATTTCTGGGCCATCTTTTTATCTACTTTCACCACTCCTTTCTTTTTATTACCTTTTACCTTTTTCACAAACTCAACCACTTATTGAAATGTCTTTTTTTATGTGGCTATTTCAGTTCATCTATCTAAAGACTTGCATTCAAATATTCTCCAAAATACATGATCCGTTCATCCTTAAAGTAGTCAACTTAAGTACATAGCAAGACAAGGCATGATACTTGGCCTCATGGGCCACCACAAACATATCACATTACTCCATTTTTAAGAACTCATCCTTTTTCATATCTCAATATGTATAAGGAATATACTTCTTGAGAAACCCAGTCCAAGTATGTGGACAAAGGCAACTCTACACTCAATAAAAAATCTCTATGATTTCTTGGACTCTTTTTTAATTGAAATGTCACAAACTCCATACAATACCCCTCTAAAATTTTCATTTCTTATAGACGCTTTTGACAGTCAATTAAGAACTAAAAAACATCCTCTAACTCAATTATCTATAACACTAGAGGTTTCACTTTCATGAACTTATAGAACAATAAATGCTCATCATCAGTTATCATCAGTTGTAGTACTTTTTAGGAAAACACTCCCATCTTAGATCTCTCATCCATCTAATGCACTACAAAATGATATACTACAAGGATGGAGAAGAAAATGTAGGAACTATTAAAATAGTACGGGTTCCAACCTAACTACTCAGATTCCCCAACTCCTGCTAAATAAACTCAACGAACATAGAAATCTAAGATGCACCATTCAAGATGGGTACCACATCTCTAGAACCAGTACTTCTTCCTTGTCAACCATCACCTCCTCATTTTGGACCAAATTTAAAATATCATACTATAGATAAGGGAATGATGGTATCTGCCTAAGTTGTCCTTTCGGTTCTCAAGATCCACCTCTGATAGGTGCTTCCCCTCATCCTTTTTTGCTTGCCTTGTCCCAAGCTGCAACCTTAACAACCAATGCTGGTATTGTTACTACTTTGGTTGAATGAGTATTCATATTCTACAAACATAATTGCGAAGGAGATTATATACTAATTAGGATCACTAGATACCAATTAGAATTAACTACTAACACAAGATAAAAAAGAAGTGAAAATTATTTTAAAAAGCCCTATAGCCTCTTAAAGAAAAGTACAGACATCTCCAAACCATTTTGTAAGACTTACTAAACCTGTTCTTGCATGATGAGATTGATGAACCCAGCGCTCTAAGACGATCTTTGTTGCAACCCCACCAGTCATAATTATCACCCACCCTAACTCTACTGTGGGGGAACTATCTAACCTAATCCTTAACCAACTATCTCGGACCTTCACAAGTCACATTTCTAAACAACCTATTATTTGACTCACTTAATGCAATATTTGTCAACACCTAAAAACTAATAACTTATTTAATATACATAAATAAAAGATAGTGCAAAGGTATCTCTAATCATTACTATCCTCGAGACCCAATAGGTACTATATAAGAACATCTAAATAATATCCAAAATAAAGTCTAAAATGTTTTCCAACATGATAAATAAAGAACTATCATTTTATTGAAATAAAGGACATAAAAAATAGAGATGGTTGACATGGCATTCATCCTTGAATTGATGTTGGAGTCACATATTAGAGTTGAGGTCTGATTGCAAATGTTGGAACATACTCTACACTCAACAAAAAAATAGCATCAGTAAAACTACTAAGTACTGGTAGGCATCATGGGATGACTCAACTCAACACCATACAAATTATAAAATGAAATACAAGTAACAAGAATAAAAAAAAAAGTCATAATTAGATGATAAACAAGTACAGGCATAACACTTCATTTTAATAGGCCACAAGCACCTAAGTAATCAGTTACAATTAGGCAAATTCCTTCAACAGTAGTCATCACAAATATAAGTATAATGAAATAATCTTTCCATGTATGCAAGATATACACACATGTTAGAGTCAGCAAAGACTCTTAACTATAACCTGTAGAGGATGAGCTCAGTCCATGTATTAGTACTAGCATGCTACCCGATCTAATAATAATATAGATGTGACATGTGATACATATCATATCATAATATTATTTCAACAAAATGTTCAATACATAATATGACCAATAATCACAAATAATGCTCAAAATCTAATTATAAACATACAACTCATATAATCATAGGGTCAAGAAAGTCTTTACTTATATTAAATCATCACCTACCCTATTTCTTTGCCATAAAACACTATATATACATAGACTTGCCCTTTATTTCTATTTCTACCCATTCTTGGTCTATAAAAAATAATTACTCAAACTTTAACATAATAATTTACCTTTCTTAAGTATTAGGAATCCACATTCATAAAATTTACTCATACACTTAACCTAATTCATCAGCATAGGATTTTATATCCTTTAAACTCTTTGAATTCCTTATATTTTATGATTACAAACATGAATTCAACCAGGGAAAGTGTTTTCTAACACCCTAAGATCAATAATAACCTATAATAGTATCATTCCCCACCAATTCCCACTAGTACATAAACTTAGAGTTATTTCTAATTCAATTAAGGCTATAATTCCTACCATTATCATAATCTAGTGGAGTAATTTCAAATTTGAAGGGTAAAGGGGCCTTACCTTAAAGATAGAAAACCCCAAAAGTTGTGAAGAATCACCTTTTCTTATCCCTTGAACATTTTTTCATAAAAGTGAATGAAAAATGGGTTTTCTAATTTTAAAACTCATTTACTGCACTTTGATCGTTGTAGAAAAACTCTTGTTGGGTTTTATCATTGTAGTGAAACCTAGTATAAAAGAGGTTATCACTATGGTGACACTTTACATTTCTCTTGTTGCAACGACCCCAAACTAATAGATCAAGAATCGATCCTAGCTCTATCTATTTCACAATACACTTTTCAAATTTCAACATTACAAACTAACCCTTCCACATTAATTGCTAATCAGAGTTCAACTAACCCATCCTATATATCAAAAGTTTCCACAACTTAATAATCTTGTCTTATAATAAAAAATATAATAGAAAATACAAAATAATACTGTAAAATAATTCTCAAATTTTCCTAGACCACCATACATTCAAATTATACACAAAACTAGGCCAAACAAAAATTCAAAAAATATTTTGGTCAAAAGGGAAACTAGGGAAGGTTTTATTCTCTATCTCAGTGTATTAATATTTTAAATCATTATAAGAACTGATATTGAACCTTATTAATATGGGTAGTGGTGTAATGATGTATATAAAATTTATTTTTTCTAGATTTAAAACTTCTGAGGACACTTATAAAGGAAAGGCTAGTTTGTGATTTTTTGAGACTTACAGTTCAGCTTTGAGGTAGGTTATGACTTCACATTCTTCTGACTTTTATTATGTGCCGAATTATCATGTGAAACATAATATGGGTTAGGTGAATTGTGAATCTAAGTATAAAATTATTCAGGTTATTATTGTAATGTCTGTGTGGGCTTGTATTGATTATGATAATATCACTATTAGGTTTTTTCTTGATTATTGTGATGTCCAATATAGTGCTTATATTCTTTTGGAAATACGAGACTTGAATCCTCTATTTGATAGTAAGTCTTACAGCTGGTGATCGTAAAATAGTTATGATTAGGTAATTATGGATATGATTGTTGTATCTTATTTTTCTTTATAATCATAGTCATGCATATTCATACATCTCATGATTAAACAATAAATTTTGTGAAATTATTTGAAAGGAAAGTTACAAAAAGCTTATTTTAATGAGAATAATGATTTTGGCCCCAGTTTGAGTTTGGGTAATTAATGTTGATTTTTGTTGTGGTTCGAGTCCAAATTATTTCTTTATATATATTATTGAGAGATGATATATATATGGACCCAGAGAGTTCTTAGTGTGTCCTTACCTAGAGAGAATAAGTTTAAAGGGTATATATTGATTGGCATTGTCCATTGCATATCATTTTATATCATTGCAATGGACTGCACCCTGATGAGTAATAAATGTACCACTCATTTATTCCTAAATTCATGCACACTACTGTGGTCAAAAGATGTTAATGAAATAAATTTTTCATTTGAATGCAATAATTCTCATGTTTTGCAGGCCTATAGGTGATGAGAAGAAAGTATGTAAAATAAGCTGAAAATAGATCAAAAAGGTAAAAGTTCGTGTAAAAGATAGAAAAGCATGAGCAGGAACTAGCCCTCAGTTACCGCGATCAGGGTCAGCGAGTCGTGATTCCGACCAGCCCAAATTAGTTAAGGCATGCGATCGTGATGGGTTCATCATGATTGCGAGAGATGTGATCGCGATCAAGCTTAGGCAATCGCGATTGAGCAAAAAATAGCCTAGGGAAAGTTTTATCATCGCCCACGATTGGTTCTAATTCTTTATATAGGATGAAAACCCTTTCACTTTTTGGACATAAAAAACTAGAATTCAAGCTTGGGATTTTTGAAAACCCTACCAAATAGGGAAACATTATTGTGGTTAATTTTTCAAGAATTTTTTTGTAATTGAAATTAAGTTAAAGAATACTCTTTCTTGCATCTTCAATGGATGCTTTAAATGTAAATTTGGGTATAATTCTTCTCTTAAACAACATGAGTAGCTAAATATATATCTCGGGGTTATTTTGGAATAGGGTGCAAATATGGTGGGTTTTGATTATTAGTGTAGATTCTTGGTTAATGATGTTGGGTTTCACTAATATTTGCTTGTTGAATTGAAATTTGTTGGTGAAAACCCCAAATTCCCAAAATCTCAATCATCCTTGAAAGAGGGATGTGGGTATGATTTTGGATCCTATATCATCCTTGAAAGTCAGATATGGGTGACAAGGTATTAGTGAACAATAACTAGATTTTAGCTTAGTCCTTTACATTATCTTAGAAATAAGGATGGATTGTGAATTTGCAATGTCTTGGGCATTTTCCTAGAAATAAGGATGCCTAATTGAGGTTTTGGGTGGATTTGTTTTCCTTACCCATGAGGTATCTGAAAGGGTCCAACGGTAATTTTTTTGGTGTTGGTTTAAAAACTATCATCAAAATCCCTAACCTAGCCTACCCATATAGTCATTAACTAGAATGTGCATTTGATTATCATGATCCCATCTATTATTTGCCCCTGTGAAAACATAATCCCAAGACTATTCTCTTATTGGAACCTTATCCACATTTGTTTCTCTAAATTGGTAATTTGAGTTATCTTGTTAAATCAACTTTCCCAACCATACCCCCTATATTTTAATTTATGTCTTTCATTACGTTTACATTGTGGGCATATCTTTAGTAGCTTTCAATACCCATAGGATTTGAATACTAGTTAAACTCCTCGTGAATTAGAACCCAACTCACGTTGGGTTAATATATTTGACAATGATCACCTTTCCCATAAATAATAGATTAAGTTAAGTGTGATCAAACTTGCGCCCTTGTCGGGGAGTAAAATTTATTTTCACTTTTGCGGTGTTGATGGTAGCTTTGGGTTTAGCCGTAATAGTTGTTATATATTTTATTTATTGTTTTTGTTTCTTATTAGGTAATTTTAATAGTGTCCATGACACAATGAGTGATCATGCCGATAATGACGGGACCTTTGATAGGTCCCTTGATGATGAAGACCATCTCCATGATGTGGAGCATTCTAGTAGTGGATCATACCAGTAATGCAGTCGGTGGATTACTTGTCAGGTTGTCATATGTAGTGGCTTCAACTTTGCTTAAGCAAATCATAAAGAAAAATAGGGGTGGCACACCAAGGACACTGAGGAATATCAATGTTCCCCTACCACCTCTTATGTAGGTAATGAATAAAGAAAGAAAGAACAAAGAGGGAGAAAAATATGGCTAAAATGAAGACACAATTAGAACTACTTACTAAGCATGTGATGGGTGCACCCACAAGAACATTAAATGTCATGGCATCCAAAGGATATGATGATGAAGAATCTAAGAATCTTGATGAAGAAATCGGATATTTGGCAAACTACTCGGGGGTACTCACCCAGACTATCAAAGACAAGGTGGAAACCAAGGTTTGATCGATCATGATTGAGAAAGGGAATGGTGTGACAAGGATAGAGATTATGATTATATGGATAAGGAAAGGGAGTATGATAGGTATGTACCCCCTATGAGAGAGTAAAGAGTAAAGAATCAAATCCCATGGATCTAAAAAAGTTTAAGGTCGAAGATGTTCTTTCAATATCTTAATGAGAGTGGAAGGGACAAATAGGATGGTCCGAGAATTAAAAGGAGATTTTTATCAAATCAACCAAAAAGTTGTATCACACTCTTCTTTAATCAAGAAATTGGTGACTAAAATTGGCCAAATCTCAACCACACTCAATACTAGGCCCAAGGGTGATCTTCCTAGTGATACAGTGGAAAATTCAAAAAATAATGCTTAAGTCTTAGCAATTGTCACCTAGAGCGGTAAATAACTTGGTGCACAGAAGGTTGAGGTCAAAGAGAAGTCTCATAATGATCTAGTGAACACAAATAAGAAGTATGTGGGTGAGTATAATGATGAGCCTCCAAACTCTCAAGAAGGGGAGGATGAAGAGCCAATGATAAATAAAGGGATGGTTGATGAGGAGGGAACATATAAGGTAGTTGAGGGTGATGAAATGCAATATGACCCACTGTCCCAAATGAAACCCCCCCTCCCTCCCCGCCTTTCCTTTAAAGACTTAATAAAAAGGAGGAAAATGTAAAATTCAAGAAGTTTGTTTCCAAGATTAGCAATCTTTCAATCAATATCCCATTGCTAGAAGCCATTCAAGAAATTCTTGAATATGCTAAGCTAATGAAAACATTGATGTCTAATAAAAATCTTGTGGATGGTAAAACCATTGAAGATACCCATGGGTGTAGCTCTATCATAACTAGTGCAATGGCAGAAAAGAAAGAAGATCTGAAGGCATTTACAATCCCTTGAAATATAGCGACGCACAAATTTGAGAAGGACTTGTGTGACCTCGGTGCAAGCATCAATCTCATGCCATATGAAATCTATCGAAAACTTGGTTTGGGAACCCCTACTCCAAAAACAATGAGGTTATGATGGAAGGCCACTCAATCAAAAGGTCGGTTGGAGTTTTATATGATGTTTTAGTAAAGGTGGATTGCTCCATTCTTCCGATGGACTTCGTTGTGCTTGATTATGAAATTGACCAAGAGATACCTATTATCCTTGGCAGACCTTCCCTCACAACCTGATGATGTCCAAAAAACACTTCCTATTAGATGATGATAGGATTACTGTCAAAATATAGTAACCCAATAGATATTTGGGTTGAATCCTAAGGGAACACGTGGCTTTGCAATCTTAGGCAGTTGTAGTTTACAGGCAGAACTAAGGAAAAAAATGGGAGGTTTTGTGAAGTAATCTCAAGCAATTAACTAAATTAACATCGGTTCTAATCAGTGTAGGTGAACACTAGGACTGTGTTGCCCTTGGCTTCTCAACTCCATAGGAATATCATGCTTTTTTGAATAAACCCAATACCTTATATGCAGAATGGATAAATTATGTACCTTCTACAATCTTTTAGACCAGTAGAAAGATTTCACCCTTTACCTTTTGAGTCTCAGGATGTCGCTTTACTAACCCTTATCTTGATCCAATTAAATATTACCTTTTGAGTCTCTAGTTATTTTATGAAACCTAACCATCTTACTAAGATAAAACCTAAAATCGTAGATCGATAGTTAAACTCTAAATTACTTTTGTCTTTGTCTTTTCCTAGTCACTGCTCCTCTTTTTGGAGTAAGCAGCAATATCTCGGCAATATTCTAATGTGTGCACCTATTAAAAAAATCTATGAAGACAAAGCAGAACATGCATGGGTAATGGTTCTGAACAACGAAAGAACTTCCCCAACTTCAGTATCTGTCAGGGTTTCCACAACCCTAGCTATGGGTTTTAGCCACTCATGCTTGTGAAATTTATAACATTCATATTTGAAAGCATATAATAAATCACAATGATAAAAAGTAATAAGACCCACAACTGTAACTGAATTAATGAACCAAATTCAATACCAAAAAATCCCAACATCAAAGATGGATCTTGGAATAAAAATCTATTTATGAATATTAAAAGTACATAACTCCTACTAAAAAGTACATAAAGGGTACTTTTAGTACAAGAGGAAACCCTAAAACCCATGCTTGAATGAACTAGGAGAAAACTAGGTTGGTGGCCACATATGGTCCATACTTGCGGTCTGGCATAGGGCGCAGGTAGTGCCTATAGTCCTAACACAAGGTGCAAGTACAAGCTATAAGTACCAGGAGCAAAAACCCTACAAGTTCAGCTTTTAGGATTTTGTACTTATGGTACTTTCTTTTTCTACATGTGGTCCGTAGGTCCTATTTGCGGCCTTGACTTGATAAGTATCGGGAGTCATCTTTTTAGCTCCTCTTAGATTCGCATACCTGCTTTTATCATGAAAATGCTGGAAAACATCCCAAATATCCATAATTGCTCCAAACAAAGATGAATTTTTCACCTTTTCAGGAACTTATCATCCGAAACATGATTTCCTGCAAAATTTACCCAAAATAGATCATAACTTACAAGATAACCTTAGAAACTTGAATCTTTTTCTCGTTTTAAGCATCAAAAGTTCTATATTTCTATAATACATCAACACCTTCAGATTATAACATTTGTATGTCCTCAGGCAACAAAACACAATAAAAACAAAAAAATGCTTAACTAGGAGAAACTAAGCTATTGAAGGTAGTCAGTCAAACTCAAGCACAAAACACAACATCCTCCTCCAGTCTTATTTTTTAAAACTAACGGTGTATGAATGTGAAGCACAATAGTGTGAATCAATGGGATCAAGGTATGATAGTTACACTAGCAACAGACAACCACTCATATATACAAGATACAATACCTGAAACAAGCAAATAACTAGCAATATGACTCAAGCGCCCTTGCAACAACAATGTACCATACTCATATAAAATTATGCATGTTAATGTAAGGATGGTCAAGAGGTGCTCATACTCAAAAGAGAAGTTCCAATCAGTGCATGTCAAGTACCATAGGCTTTCCCTTATTTTCTTAACCTTAGCATTCAGATGGTCAAGTTACGATCAATATAGGACTATTCTTGGCTTGTAATGTTGGCTTGGGGGTTTGTATGGTACATATGGATATGTCAAGTTATTAAGCCTCCTTGGCACTACACTAACCTTGGTGTCTCATTTATTAATCAATTTTCTTTTATTCTACCCTTATTTCTCCCTTTTATTCTTTTATTCAGATTTAGGTTGGGTGTTGTGTTTTATTCTTTATTTTGTACTTTTTTTATCATAATTTTTTTCTTTTCTTTTATTTTTTTTTCTTTCTCTACCACACCCAGCGCTACTAACTTTTTTCTCTTATTTTACCTGTCTTCATACGCATTTTACACTACGCACCCCTATGATAGCCACCCTTAACTTAGGTATTTTGCCTAAGTTAAGGTGCACAATGTCCAAAGAGGACTAGGGCTAAAACATGTGCATTGTACTATAAATGTAAAGGTAAGTGATGAAACAAGAAAAATAGGCTACAAGGATCAAATAGGGATTAAGGGATATAATATACACATAGTAGGTCATTCAGGCTAAAAGTAGACTAAAATAAAAAATGACCTATGATCCAGTCTTAACCGACTATCCTTCAACTTAGGCAAGACTAACCATTCAAGTTCTGAATTTGACACACAACGGGAACTAGGTAGTATCTGAGACACACATAGTACAGAGTCAATATCACCAACTACTACCTATCCAATTCATGCAATTGTTAAAGTGATTATCATGTTTCTAATCCTAATGCCATAACAAGATCCACAAAGTTCACACATATATACATTCACACAGTTCTAAAACACAATTTTTTGGAGAGGTATACCAAATTAGTCAAAACATGATTGTTGCCCTAAATACTTAAAATATCCTAATTACACAAAACCAACACAACACAAATAAAAACACAATACGACAAAAAATTATCCTAGACATGCCGATTTTACAACCATACGATGGTTGATGGGAAAAAAAGAAGGGCAACAAAAACCTACGGCGACATGGTATGCCCACCTATAATAATACACTATTCATTATCCTCAATGTGATACAATAGAATAATACAGATAAAAGTGAGAACATATCTAGGATGCACTAGGCGCTCGAATCAGGAGAATCCTAAGATGAAGACATATCACTTGGTGAAGATGGTGGTGGTGATGGTGCACTACTGGCTAATGCACCTACTACTAGAGATGCACGCCTTTACCTATAGACGAATGCATACTTCATTGAATTATACCCAACCTTTTTAACGGCCTGGTCATATGCTAAATCAGGGTCCTACAAGTAGTCTATAGGACTTCTCTTAGCCCTGACTATTGGGACCTCCTTTTCACCCTCCCACATCAACATCATATTTATCCATTAGATCAGCAAGCAGTACTACTCCCTCCTACATAAATGTATTATCTAAAGAAGTGGTTATCAGTCGGTATATAATCAACAACCATAAAAACTTTGCCTCCAATGTCAAGAGGCCCTTCTTGGTCACAGGTTGCCCCTTGATCCATGGGTCATATAACCTAGAGATGAAATATAATTTGCTATCCACCTAGCCATCTTGATACTCTCACATCGATGCTCAACCTCCCGCGTGATATGTTGATTACGTGCGATACTCAATCTTATGTCGCACTCAACTATAGATGCAGGAGTGATGTAGTCTAGGCTAAAGATAACTCTATGGATAGTCTCCTCTATAATATCAACTCTGAACCCTCTAACCAATGTATAATTCAGATGTATTTGTTGCATAAATCTAATCAGACATGGATGATGGCATATAGAAAGCACCACGATAGCTCTGTAGGATGTATAAAATTCCCATACCATAGCTGAGCTATAGAAATTGAGTGGCCTAGCCATCGACTCTACCTGATATCTATCAAATGCTACCCGCAACTGTGGTACTCAATATAGCCCTGATAACTAAATCCATCGCTCGTTATAAATATATATCATAGGCCTACCTAGCTCCCAAACATGACTTCAAGCTCAGTTACCTCTATCTAATGTACATGAGTAGTGGTATCCTCCTTAGACTGGGGCACTGCAGATGACTGCTCCTGCTCAACCTCATAAGATAAATCTTAGGACCCCTTCTTAAACTGGGGATCCTGAGTAGCAACCAGTGGAGTAGTCTTAGACTCTTTTCCCTCTTTGTCATTATCATCAGGTGGAGAAGTATTTGAGGGTGTTATCCATGAAGAATTAATACTCAACCACGCTACAGCTGACTGAGCAACCTAGTAAGTCTATCCTCTCATGAATTTATGTATCACCCCAGCGATAGTCTCTCTATGTTGTTGCCTCGGGTATTTCTCCACTGATCCACTAGACTCGGGAGACTCTGCCTGACTCCTCAAAGTACCAACCTTCATCTTCTTTACTGCTTTACATTCCAAAAGTACTGATAACACTAACCTATTCCATTTATAATGGTAGAGGATGGTCGTTGTCAATATCTTATCGCGCATTGAGGTTGAATACACAAGGAGTGAAAGATAGAGTTCTTATCTTATGGGTAATTAAGTCCTACTAAGATAATACCTGAAGTGTTAGTAAAGTAAATGACAATTGAAAATATGGGTTTTTCAGTTATGCGAGGATGTATATCACTAGTAACTTGATTCCACAAACTAAGAAATAAATTTTAATTCAACTTCGATATTTCAAAATCTTAGGATTATGTCTACCTAATGGCAAATTAGGTACGGGTATCTGATATTTGATGCACATGCTAGTAAGTTATTAATGTGGTAGGCTAGGTCTATATCCCTTGAGGCTAATTTCTCAATTAAACCTTAATGATTTCACTTGTTGAACCTTTCGAACATGTAAAAAGTGTGATAATCATTTTCAGCCACTACCTCTATTGGGAATCCATTTTCCTAGGATGATACCCAAGTTATAGTCAACTACAAAATCACCCTTATCTCTAAGATAGTGAGAATGAGAAAACTAAATCCATTAATTGTCAACTATTGCCTTGGTTACCACATCCCTCTTTCAAGGATGATGTGGGTTCCATAGGTTCACCCAAACCCCTCTTTTAGGGATGATTTGAGCTTTCAAGAATTTGGGGTTTTCACCCACAAACTCATTTTGGGCATTTGGGGATTTCACCCATAAATCCCAACCAATTTAATCAATCAATATTAGTACCCATTAAAAACTAGCTAGCATACACACAAATATATCACAACCCACAACTAATTGCACCTTAGTTCAACATAACCTTAAGGCTACAGAACTTAGTTGGTCATGAAATAAAATAGAAGAAATATACCAAAAAATTCATCCATGGCATCCATAGCAATGAGAGACAAAGAAAAATCTTTACTTCCCACTTCAACTAGGAATTTTAAATACAAGAATGTTTTACCCAAAATCCTAGGGTTTAAAACTTCTGTAATTTTTCAATCACCGTTCTCCAAGATTTTTCTGACCTAAGAAAATAAAGATTTGGGCCTTATATAGCCTGGGTCGAAAATCCCACTACAACTCGATCACATCAACGTCATCATGATCGCGGCCAACATGACCACGATAAAGTCAAATGATCATGATAGGTGACAAAACTTGACTGAGTATAATCGCATCTCTTAGAGTGCAATTATGGTGGCTAACCCTTCATGACTAGCCTCGATCATGGCTCTAGGAATTCAATTGCGGTAACTGAGCCTGTGTTTTAATATGGTCCCTCAATTGAGCACTTCACTTTTTCTCTTTGTCTCTTTACAACTTAATTCCACATCCCTCTACTCATTACCTATATGCCTGAAAAATATGGAAATTAATGTGTTTAGTCACTATGTTCTCTCATTTATACCTTTAAATCGTGGCAATGTGCATAATTTTCAAGTGCAAATGTGTGGTAAATTCATTGCTAATCAAGTACCTAAAAACCAGTTGCTAGTTTCCAACAAAAATAAGGGGTAGCAAAAGTTGACGAAAAACGCAGAATTCGAAAACTCTAAATTTTACCTAAAGTTTCACAACCCTAAGATATATTTAAAATCCCAACAAGTCCACTGTGCAAACACCAATCAAAAATCATGAATTTCAAAACAAACAAACATTTTCAACTAGAAGTATTAATCTATTCATTCAAGTTCACTTTCTGGTTGGGGAATAACTTTAGATTTTTCTACAAAAGAAATCCCTACATTATGTTTTTAGACTACTTCAAGGATCCAACATACAAGAATAATAAATTCTATATATTTTTAAATGGAATACACATATCAACTTGTATAAACCATAGATGAGAAAATTTATAATCATTAGGAGCCGATAAAGTTACCTCTTTTATGAAGAACCGAAAGTGAATAATGAAGAACTCAAGGAAAACCAAAGTTGAAACTTGTTTTTAGCATGTTGGAACAAGTTGGTACCTCAAATAAGTGTCAATTCAGACTTTACTTAAGTGTGGGGTTAGTTTATATTTTAACAGGGAAGTTTGAATTCAAAGGGAAAACTGAAGTTTTGTGGATTTGAATGAGTTAGAATGTGGGTAAAAATGTTATTATAGAGGTGGGGCTATCTAAAGTCATAGGTAAATGTTTGTGGAACCAAAATTTTAATTAAAAAGTAGGCCTAAAAACTGACCTATCCGCGGCTTGTACCTGTAGCCACCACACGTGGTCTGGCCCTGGGCGCTGGTACCACCTGCGACTAGTAAGTGCTGGGCCAAAAATTTTGGCTCACTTTTTTACAACCCAGACTTTTTGGTTTGATATTTTTCCAAAAACGTATAGTCTCTCAACCTAATCTATAGGTCCTAAAAGTAAAATTAGAAGTCAAAGTCCATAACCTACCATTTTTCATCCTCAAAATTTCAACTTTTCAGCTTATTACTCAACTTATTGTGTGGGACTTGTGACCATGATGGGATGATCACACAGTCTACTTACTTGAAAATTGATGAATATAGCCTCTTTTACCGTATTCCTGATAAGGTCCTATCACAACCCAAGGCTACCCCTAGTCACGACAATGATGCTTATAATCACAAGTGACCACAAGCTAACCCATGAACTGGTACCTATTGTGAGCACTGACCAACATAATGATAATAAACATGCACAAAAAATAACCGATAAGTCCATAAGCTATAGATACTGAAAATACAACTGAATTCACAAGTTTGAAAATATTTGTCCAGACTTATAAAGTTGATAAAACTAACTGACTATCTGAATATCTTACAAGCCTCTAACTGACTAATTGTGGAGTTGATGAGACAAACCCCCAACTAACACCAACTAATTGTAATAAGGAAATACTAAAATAACTGAATCAAAAATAAACTTGCCCTCGAAGGATGTGCACTCACCACTGCTATTGTTGTTGTAATGCTGAACTATCTAAGGTTTTTTCATCTAAACCTATAATATAAGATATCATAGCACGAAGAAAAGTATGAGATCAGTACTTTGAATATATTGGTATATGAGATGAGATTAGGCTGAAATGGATGGGTTAACTATGCATGAATATAATGACTGACTGAATAGCATGAGATAAATAAGTATGCATACATGAAAACAGAAACACCGAGAATGCAAGACAAAGCATATAATGTTTCTTAAAAAATCTATAAATTGAATTATTGAAATCTGATAATTGAATAACTGGTAATCTGTATTCTTTGGTCAAACAAACTTAAGTTGAATTTTGTACCTAATAATGAATTGAGATTGTGGGAGGTATCATGTTATCGACATTCCCCAATCTGAGCTAATTGGGTTCCAAGATGTAACCCCAGTTGGTAGGGTGTTAATAATGTGCCACGGGTACTAACGCTTGATATGTGGATCCACTAAACTGGTGTCCTGGAAGACTCGAGAGTCAGTCCTAAACTGGTGGGTGACCCTAAGAGGGTATCAGTCCTAAACTGGCAGGTGACATCTCATGATTCTACATTGGCTACGTAGTTTTGGAACTTAGGGACTGCTACTATGGACCCAATCCTAACTGATGGGTTAGCACCCATCCCTAGGTTCGCTCAATGCTAAATCCTACTCCTAACCGAATGACATTATACAATAGACTAAACTAAGCTTAATTGAACAAACAACTAATCATAATAACTGACTGAATGATAATGCTAATGGTACATCTGAAATGAAATAGAAGAAATATACCAAACAATTCATCCATGGCATCCATAGCAATGAGAGACAGAAAAATCTTCACTTCCCACTTTTATTTCACCAACTTTGACTAGAAATTTTAAAAACAAAAATATTTTTCCCCAAATCCTAGAGTTTATAAATTTTCTAATTTTTCAATCCCCATTCTCCAAGATTTTTCATATCTAATAAATAAAGATTTGGGCCTTATATAAGAAGTGGGATCAACTATTTCCAATTACAAAACTGCACTGGGTAAAAAATTCCACTACAATGCAATTGCATCAGCTTCGTCGCAATCGTGGCCAACACAACCGTGATAAAATAAATGCAGTTCAAATCGGTGACCAAAATTGACTGGTCGCAATCGCATCTCTTAGAGAGAAATTGTGGTGGTTAACTCCTCTTGACCAGCCGTGATCACAGCTCTGTGATCGCGATTGCGGTAGCTGAGCTATGTTCTGCATGTGGTCCTTCAGCTGTGCACTTCTCTTTTCCTCTTTGTCTCTTTTAAGATCAATTACACATCCCTCTATTTCATTACCTATATGCTTATAAAATGTGGAAACTAGTGCATTTAGTCACAATGTTGTCTCATTTATACGTTTAAATCATGGCAATGTGCATGATTGTCGAGTGCAAATGCGTGATAAATTCACCTCTTATTAAGACAACCAACTTAAATATTTGTTTGTCCTCAATCAACACTACCTCTTACTATTATATTATAAACATTACGACCATATTGAATGACCTAAATGATCAAATGACTTCAAGATGAGCTAATATCATCATTTAGATCTTCGAAATGGGCAAAACCATTTTAAGAACACCCAAACATAAAATGTGCTTTTTCAAGGATACAAGAGACTTTAAAGAGAAACTATGTAACAATCACTAATACTCTAAAATTGACTCATCTTTGAACCTAATTAAATTATACTCCTTTTTGACCTATTTTTAGGGAGATGACAAAATTACCCAATTGACCCCAATTGAAATGCCATAAGTACTTAGACTTCCTTTGCATTTGTGATTTTAATGCCACGGGTACTCATCCTTCCCCTATATCTATGCAAAATGATACTTTTTCCTCAAGAGTGCTATCACTCAGTCTGTCATAGGGAAAGGTACATCCAAACAACCAAAGGAAATATAGCTTCAAACACACCTAACTTAGGACCTGCAGTGGCCTTAATACAACAGATATAATAAGTTCATGGGTTAGAAGGGACTCCCTTAAGCAAGAAATAGACTGACCCTCGAATACTAAAATCAAGGTAGAGTATGCCGCAATCGTGTTGAGAATGATTGCATCCCTCAGACTGCATTTGCGGTAACTGAGGCCGAAATTCCCTATTTTTGCTCTACTTTAATTTTGCTGCATAGTTGCTAGTTTTCTAGCTCTATTTATTCCTATTTTTTGGGCATTGAGCTTATGTTTAAACACCTATAAAAATACAAGAAATGAGTCATGGATGGGTTGTTGTAACCCCCCGAAAATATATCTCGAGATGTGACACAGTGCTTAGGACCACAAGTGATCCCAATCTAACCCTTCTACTGGCATAACTCATAAGCAACTAAATAATATGTATAAAATGACTAAATTTACTGTGCGAAAACATAATAGTAAAGGAATCTAGGAAAAATAAAATATTGATACAAATTTTACACTCAGATAAAGTCTTAAAAGAGGGACTGAAATTGCATAACTGACTCTA
The DNA here is from genome assembly GCF_002878395.1 of Capsicum annuum. Classification (NCBI taxonomy): domain Eukaryota; kingdom Viridiplantae; phylum Streptophyta; class Magnoliopsida; order Solanales; family Solanaceae; genus Capsicum; species Capsicum annuum. The sequence continues at coordinate 73,630,427 of NC_061114.1, forward strand.
ACTATCATCTATGAAGCCTCTACTATACTAACTATAGATAGCTGGGATGCGACTCTAACTATCATTAATCAATAAATATGAATAAGAAAATAAAGTACATCAATAAGATCTAACTAAAATCCCCAAAGTAGAAGGACTCATCATCTGCTAGATGGAATCTGCAAACTGTTTGAATATGGTATGCGTGCTATAACTCGTACCTACATTATGAGATACTGAAGCATATAGACATATATGTGGATCATTAGTTTGATGATGTACTGAGTATATGGGGATGAATGCATAAGTAAAATATTATCTCATCATCATAATTTGTAAATTAATTCATGCTAAATATAAAAGACACATAAGCTAGAATATCTGAAATACTAAAATATGTAGCAATAAGAAGAAAAACATACTTTATAAATCTTGTGAGCCATAACATTTAGTTATAAAAGATCTGCTAATGTTCTATCTGTAAATCATACTATCTAGGTGTAAAAAGAGCTAACTTCTTAATCTGAAATCTGAAAGCTAAAGTCTGTAACTATTGTTTTTTTGTAAAGCATAATCTAAGTAAAATCGTGAGCCTTTACATTTAGTTTTCGAAAAGTTTTTCTGTTATTCTTTTCTTTCTTTTAGCTAGCGGGGAGGTTCTCTTAACCAATATTAACCATGTGAGCTAACAAGGAGTTCAATGTCTCATCCTCCTAAGGAATAAACCTCATGTTGGGGAGAGGTTTCATACTCTTGACAGGGAGTATAACCTACCAATGTGATCGATCACAAGCTAAATTTGTCATCCGTACAGAAATGGGAATAATCTAATAATCTATACCTATGTCAGCTATGTAGTTCTATGAAAGTAGGACATGTTAAACCCACACTTCCCACTCGGTGCTAAATACTACTCTCTTTTATTCGCTACGCTCATTCTGTTGGAAATCTACTTTAAAAGTAACATAAGGGTTTATCTAAAACCAATTATGAAATCAGCTGAGTAAATCTATATATAAAGATGTTTTGAGTTCTGTAATCTATAATAATTATAAAGTGGATTCCATAGCAAAACAAAGAATCAGAAGATCAAAGCTTTTTTTGAAAATCAGTAAGTAATCTGCTCATAAGATGCTTGAAGCATTATCTTTCTTGAAATAATATTATTCAATCTTGGGGCAATAACCCATGCATAAATCTCATGTCTAACATCATAATAATCATTCTAGATAATGGAAACAATGATAATTCATCTCAAAATCTATAATTTACTACAATAGGCTTGAAAATATGAAAATAGATATGCAATTCATCTTCAAAATATCTCAAAAACACATAACTTTGCAAATAGAAATAATGGGTATGAACTCTAACTTGAATTCCATGTATAAACATTCAAAATCATATGAATTTGTAATTAAAACTTGGTTTTGGGCACAAGGATGGATGAAGATCCTTGTTCATAAACCCTACATACCTTAATTGATGATCTTAGATGAAATGCTTGAATATTAGATTCCTATAATGGTTTCGAAGATGAGTTCTTGGATATCTTATCTATGAAATCCACAATCTAAAGCTATCTTGGAGAATCTATGGTGGAATTTGGTTTCTTGGAGAAGGGACTTTTGGTTTCTATGGTTTTGCTTTTGAAGAGAATGGTGAATAATAAGCATAAAGTGCTTAGAATAAGCTTAAATCTTATGTTTGGATGGATTGGGAGCTTGGAAAAATTCCAAAATACCCTCTTTAAACTCCTAAATGAAGCTAGAAAAACATAACTGGAGTCCCAATTTAATGGGTCACCGCGACTCGCCACTATCGCGGTGGCTCATTGGAATTTGACAACTGGAAAAATAGGGACCTCCGCAATGCGGAGCTATCGTGTTGTCCCACTAGATTTTGAAAATTAGGACCTAAAACTTCAATGCGATGCTCCACCATCGCGATGCCCTATAGAAATGTTATTTTGGCCTTCGACGCGACGCGCCACTATAGAGTTGGACTACTAGAAATTGAAAAATGGGAAAATGGACTTCTCTGCGATGTGCCAATATTATGGTGGTCCACTGGAAAATTAAAATTATTAATTTAACCATCTCCGCAATGCGGTGACTGCCCAAGTGGCACATGTCAATATAAAAACATCTTAACTCCTTCACCGAGTGTCAGAATTGGGCGAATTTGGTATCGATGGAAAGCTTATTCAATCTCCCACACCATGGAAAGTATAAATCTGAAGAATTCCATACGAAATAGTTGATGTTCAGTTTAGAAGCTATCTCTTAACATTCCAAGGACAAATTTAAGCTAGGAAAAATATGGGGTATTACAGTTGCCACCCATTAAGCGCCTAATTTAATGTCGCAGCACGACTATTTACTTTTTCACCATATAGAATCTTTAAAATGAATAAAATCCACTGTCACAACCCGAATCGAGGCCCTGTCCATGATGAGCATCCCGAACCATAAAGGCCCGGGCACCCTTCTATACCTGATAATCATGCACAATATTTATATAAAGTAAGGAAAATGCAAAAAATAATTAAAATAGAATCATGGTCATTTCTAGACTCAACTGAACAGTATAGAATGAAACCTATAAACATCTAACAATATCTAACACCCGTCCATTAAATCTCTAACATTACAAGATCAATCATAAATCTAGAAGAAAACTAGGACAAGGCCCCCAGTCGAACCCAATACCAAAATAACATAATAATGTTCTAAAGACAAGGCCTTCCGAAATAAAGAAGGCTCGTCAACTGATCACTTCTGTCTAACAGATTCTATGGCTTAGTAGGAACTCTAGACTGAGCCTCGGACCCTGAAATATATGGGATTAGTACAAAGTACTAGTGTGCAGTGCAATCTAAAATAATGAATTTTATAAAACATAAGTGAGAGCGATTTGCAAAACAATATGCATGACATAATTTAAAGCACATGGACAATTTCAAATAATCTTATAGCAAGTTTCTTAATGCAGTTCTGATCTTTGTATTACTTCGGAGATAGATGGTACACCCTACATTTCTACAATCCCATAGGCTATATGGAATCTACCCTTGACTCGGCGGCTAAGCCCCTAATCTAAGTTTGTCGTAGGGATTGGGGTGTCAGCATGAGGGATACGCAAGATTACAAAGCAGAGTGTCATAATCCCCAATCAAGTCAATATGTCATAGTAGAGCACAAGATCACAAAACAGGGATCCTAACCATAACCCCAATTTGGGACGACATGAATCAAGGTACATAAGATCACAAAGCATGGTACCATAACCCTGTGTCGGCAAATCACGGTCTCTAGCATAGAGTCTTTCAACTCGTACTTTCTTTAGGTAACCATCAAACTCCTTTAATCCCATTTTTAACCTTTTCTAATCATGCATCTTTCAAACTATTTTTCTAAAAATCTAATCAAAATCTGACTTCTGTTCTAATTCTGTTATGGCCTTATCTATTTTGGTGTCGTCACACCCAAGACTTGTAAGTCATATTACTGAGCCATAAAAATATCATATACAATCTGTTCTTTTGAAATATAAAGTTTGGACCACCATAATTTGAATCAATTCAAGAAGATTTCATATTTCAAACATTTAGCAAACTATGTACAACTCATTCTTTCAAGCATTTCAACAAACATGTGGTTGTCATTAAATTTGTCATAAAACATGCAATCTTTTTAATAAACCTCTTTCACCTTCAACACTAAGTTAAATGCCCTATCATCAATTAAAAATTATGCTCAAGTCAAAAACCATTAACAAAACATTTATATCATTTTTCAACAATGCACTTCGAATAAGTCATAACTTACAAAACTAGAAGTTTTTAAACATAAGAGGGATTTTTAGTAGTTTATTCTCTCAATTCAATCATTCAAACTCATCAAACATGTTCATATATATATATATATATATATATATATATATATGTATACACTCATATATAATTATAAATCAACTTTAGGGGAAGGCCTCAAGACCAAAACAATAGATCAAAAAGGATTCATAATACACAGTTTGTAAATGAAATTTCAAAACCCTTTTGTCAATTCATGATTTCTCAATATTCAAAGCATCCTTAAAAACATTTTCCCCATGCCCATGTAGTATAGGATAACCCTACGCACCTTAGATTATAAAATTTGAAGAATAGAACCTGGATCCTATTTCGTTTCTTGCAGATCTTGACCTTAGGGATGAGTTCTTAATTTTTAGGGGAGGAGTTGGGGTTTGATTTCGGAGGATTTGAGATATTGATTTGCTGAATTAGGAGAGAAATAACGTCCCTTGAGGGTTATAAGTCGTGGCCTGGTAGCCATAAGGGTTGAAAAGACTAAAAATGTCACGCCTCAAATCCTATTGAGACGGACTAGCACCCGTCACCAAGGAGGCCCGGGAGAACCAGCTCATAACCTTATACTTCCCATGCATACCTCTATGACAACCCAAAATTTGGAAAGCATCATGTCGCATATAAAAGGAAATAAACCTATATAAGCTCGAGCACACATATATATGTATATACAATATTTGGCCGTTGGAGCCATCACGTCTATTAACAAGTCACCACCTTGACTGTACATTAGGTCTACAAAGTCTCTACACAATACACAGAGTTTAACTAAGGTCGGGACACACCCCTTCATATAACTAACTTCTATACAATACGAAAAGTGATTAAATATGACACAAAAAGCCTCGAAGCAAACTGGAACTCACCAAAAGCAGCTGGATATCCAGGCTCCTACTTGTGCGGTGTATGAGCTGAGGTACCTGTGCTTGCAGCATAAAATGCAGGTCCCCTATGGGAGACGTCAGTACGAAATATGTACTGAGTATGTAAAGCTGTAGATAATCACTATGATATAGAAGCTCAATAGAAATCAGAAACAAGTGAATAAATTGTAATAGGAGTGGACCACACTTACTACAACTTGTGACAACCTGTACGTTGTATTTATTCAATCACTTTACCTTCGTTCTTATCATCTTTGTAATCATTACTATACTGTACTGTGACCATTAGGCTGCCTCTAGTACATATCAACTGGGATCGACCTATGATAGGCTTATGATGTTAATGTTCTAACTCCATTTCTTGAACTTCCTCTTCATCTTTGAACAAATGAGGGTACTTAGATTTCATTGCTTCCTCAGCTTACCATGTAATCTCTTCCCTTTGATGATTTCTCCAACGTACTTTCATAGATGCTATCTCTTTATTTCTCATCTTCTTAACTTGGCGATATAGAATAGCAATAGGCACTTCCTCATAGGTAAGATCTTCCGCAACTTGCACATCCTCAGTAGAAGGGATATGTGATGGATCTACGATGCACTTTCAAAGCATTGACACATGAAATGCCGGATGTACTGATGAGAGCTCTTGGGGTAGCTCTAATTCATATGCAACTTGTCCAAACCTTCGAGTCATCTTATATGGGCCTATGTAACGTGCACTCAACTTCCCTTTCTTGACAAATCTCATTACCCCTTTCATTGGTGATACCTTCAAAAATACCCAATCACCTATAGAAAACTCTAGCCCTCTCCTTCTACTATCCGCCTATGACTTGTGTCGACTTTGGGTTGTTTTTAGTCATAGCCCTCTCTATGCCTAGATAAAAAAGATCCGGTCCGAACAAAAGAATTTTACCCACTTCGAACCATCCTATTGGTGATCTATACTTCCTTCCATATAAAGCTTCATGTGGTGCCATTTTGATACTTGAATGATAGCTATTATTGTAGGCAAACTCCATAAGAGGTAAATGATCATCCCAGTTGCCCTTAAAATCTATGACACAAGCTCGTAGCATATCTTCAAGTATTTGGATGGTACGTTCTTCTTGTCCATCTATTTAAGGGTGAAAAGTTGTACTAAACTTCACTTGTGTTCCTAAACACCTCTGAAAAGACTTCCAAAAGTTTGCGGTAAATTGGGTTCCCCGATCTGATATAATAAAAATTAGCACTCCATGTAATCGGACTATTATACTCTTCAACTATGTAAGTGGTCCTAACTGGTAGGAAATGTGCAGATTTGGTAAGCCTATCAACAATCACCCATATAGAATCAAACTTCTGGGCTGTACGAGGCAAACCAATAACAAAATACATGTTGATCATGTCCCAATACATGTTGAATTCATACCTTAGAATTCACCTCTTGATTATACAATCCTGTTTGCACAAATAATAGGTGTCGTTCGAAGCTCTCGAGATGACAAACGCAGTTATCGGATTACTTTGAAATTTCTACGGTTGAATCAAAAGTAATTTAAAGGTTAAATTTGGCTAGGGTTTGTTCTTCCTCAATGATTGATGATGAAAATGAGTTTTTGAACTCATATACATGTATATATACACATATTTCCATCCATAATATAATAGTAAATGACCAAAACGCCTTTAAAATTTAAATAATGCGAAATCTGTCCTTTGGTGGACTGTTTTGATAAGCTAAAATAGATCGACCATAACTCTTTGCTCCGATATCGTATTTGGGTGAAATTGGTATCGTTGTAAGTATAATTCAAATGGATTTCATTTCATATAAAGTAGGCCACCCAATTCGTCCTGTGTAAGAAGTTATGGCCGTTTGAAGTTGACCCTAAAAATCTATTTTGATAAGCTGAAGTAAAACGAGTATAAATCCTTACTCAGACGTTGGATTTGGATGAAACCAATTGCATTGGAAATAAGACTCAAATATTTTTATTTTCATAGGTCGCAGCTCTCCCAGTTCATTATATTAAGGGAGTTATGATCATTCGAATTTGACCCAAAAATTCAGCTGGTCTCAGTAGTTTGTGTGCAGGAAATTTTCCTGCACATTTACTATTCACAAACATCCCGGCCACCGTTTTATATTTTTGAACGTGCTTGATTATATCCAAATCCTATCCGTTTTTGGAAATTTTTATATCGTTGGAAAGATTATTCAATAACCTTCGCATGGAACCATCGACGGGCAAATTCCGGTATAAATAAAAAATAATAATTTCATATAAATAAGACCAATACACATACTTGAATACACCAATACATGTACTTGAATGCGGGCTGTTACAAAAAATTCCTTAAAAATGTGGAACCAATAGCTGAAGTTTAGGTGCAGGCGTTGGAGCATGCAGCTACTGCGTCTCACACAAAAATGGTTGTTATTTTATGCACGGGCATCGGATTTTGGAGAAATTGGTATCATTGAAAAGATACTTTGAAGACCTTTCATTTGATATATAGTAGGCCCTATAATTCAATATATACAATAAGTTATGGTTGATGGAAGTTGACCCAAGTTTAAACATCTACTAAAACTTAATCGGTAGAAATGTTTTCAACTCGTCATAGAGTTAGTAGATTTTTGTGACCTCAATTCATATTAAAAGGTATTACCAAACCATAGGATTTATCACCACACATATATTAATAAGGAATCATCTAGCTCGGGTCTATACGCGTAGGAACGACGGTCTAGATTTGAGAACAAAGATACGGGATGTTACATTATCTCTCCCTTGGGATCATTTATCCCCAAATGATGGGTAGGGAATTTTTGAAGCTCTAAAAGTGTAGAATAAAGAACGTAAGATTGATTTGAATATTTTTCTTCGACAAAAATATGCATAGGCATCACACAATCTTCATGATAACTCCTAGGAAAACTTATAAGCACAAAACCTATGATAACAAATCTGACATCGACATGATCGTGGCATGTGTTTTATGGAACATGATCAAAAAATTATAAGACATGAATTTTTCCTAAGACTCCTTGATTATAATTGGTACAAAACGTGAGGTAAGATTCTCGCAGGATATATGAATAGAATAGAAACATACCCTTCCTCAATTATTATGCTCTCCACTATAGTTCCAGCTGTTATTACCACATTTCAACATCTAATGCTTATAATTCCCCACTAAATGCATAACTACAAGAGTTTGAATCTAACTGCATCTCACTCTCTTGTTGAAGCCTAACTCGGGACTAAAATATGCCTGCTTAAGCTATGGGACTCCACATTCTACCTCTCTTTAAGAAGATTACTTCACCTTATCACTACCATCAAACACCCTCGGGTCTTAAATAAAGAAGTACTAACTATACAAATGCATTGGTTTTGTATTTTTATCAATCACACCATTCAAGTCTAATCCTTACTACACTCACTACACGGATCTCCCTACTAACACCAGTAATTTCAATCACTCTCAAAACTATTTTCTCCATATTTCTACTTCTTAGCTTTTCACACTACAAAAGTTTATCTACTTCTTTTCCCTTTCTCCTGTAGTCTAAGCTCAAGAAATCGCATAAAAATAAATTTCAGCTTCAAGAACATCTATTCCCCTACCTATCACATTACTACTTTTCCAGAATCACCATCATACTAACATATGGAGGGTCATTGAGGGGCCGAAGTATAAACATCAGGAATGGAAGTAACACTTGTCAGACTATAACTTATACTTATTGTACTACTCAATGAGGGAAATAAGGTGATGATCCGATAGAATAGATACGAAATGCTTCATATATCTAGTTCCTGGATCATAAGTACAGAATTATTCGGCTTGAACACAACACAACATGATTCCTTAGGACAAACCATAGTGAGAAACACGAACACTTATACACATAAAACTTTATCTAACAACCTGCTACCTGGAGTTCAACTTATTCCTTTATACTCACGTTCTTATCCACTTAATGACTCAACCACAATTCATCGTTCTAACGCTAATCTCATACATATAAATATATCATAATTGTCCACTCCTTTTTCCACCAATTTCTAACCTAGGTTATTGCACACTTCCCATCAAGCCTACAAGTACGTTCCCTCAAAATACATATTGAAATATGGTCCATAAGTTCATCCTATCCCTGACATCATTTCTACCTCTCAAAATCCTCTACATACCTCCTCCCATGTAGTACTAATTTACAACTACTATAGAAATGAAAATTAAGGGACTAAAGTCACATAAACAGTATAATCGATCTTAATCTTATAATGTAACCCATTACGATCTTATCTACTTATTCCACTCCCATAATTCTAAGCTTCATCCTAGCAATACCATACCCTAAAATACCAACAACAATGCTACAATAATTCAGCAAAGCCAGCACCAACAACAACCAGGTACAACTTCTCATTTTGTTAGTAAAACTTCCAAGGATTGTAATGCTGATTCTGGAGTCCAAAATCAGCAACCCCAACCCCTTGATAATAGTGTTAAATATGATAATTCTTTTTTTCCAAAGTTCTAAGTATAAAACTAGAAACCAAGCAAACAAGACGGTGCAAATGGAAGCTAAAACATCAAAGGAAAGAAAAAAAACTAAGAAATCTAGTACAAGAAATTTTGAAGCAAATGATAGAAAATAAGCTGTAACTACTGGAAATGTACTAGCTAGAAGGACCTAAGGTATTGACTCAAAGCTCCATAAGACCCACCCCGATAATTTAAATATTTTTGCTGGGTCCGCTGATATAGTTGATGGAGGTGAGGCTGGTGTGAAGGAGAGAACTACTAACCTACATGAAGGGTTTCCAGGGAGGGGGTTTAAATTCCAAAACTCTTGCTACCACTTTTAAGAAACAGCAAGAAGATATTTTGTATATTGTTGATGTGAACCAGTCTATTTGGTTAATAAAGGGTTCCATACAGAGGCTCAAGATCATGGTTTTACAGGTGCAAAAACTGAATTTTAGAGCTCAGAATTTGCTCAACACACTGAGGTTTAAGGTGTTGTGATAACCAATGTTCAATATTCAGCTTATGTTCCAAATAATTTTATGGCTACAGCTAATCCTAATAAATATATCAATGAATGTTTAGCGGAAGAACAAACTCAGGGTCAGGTGGATGATACTAATGGTAAGGCGGGGGTTTCTTCCAATCCTCTGAACAACAGGGCTACTTTTAGCAGCAAAAAAAAAGAAATAAGATTAAAAAGAGACAAGAAAAAAGGTGATAATAGGGATAAGAATCTATAGCAAAAGGGTAATTAGAATTTGGTGTTAATGAATGAACAAGCAGGTCTTAACGTTGAGACTTTACAAATCGATGAGTGGATGGTGGTTAGTCATACAGATGTTTGTAAATTTAACACTATTCTAGCAATGTCAATCTCATAAGGGAATATTTTTGGTGAGTACAGTGTTATCAACTCAAAAGATGAAATTGATGAAGATACATTGCCTATGCAAGAAGACGAGAAAGGTGATACCAGTGATCAGTTAAATAGAGCTTTTGACTCTAACTTTGACAATGAAATGCAAGAAGAAGTTCAAAAAATCAGTGATAATCAAGGTCTTTCCCCAAGAGTTCAGAAGAAGAGAATAACAAGGACCAAGCAGAACACTACAATTTGTTGGAATCAAAATAAGGTCCCAATCTAAAAATCCCGATGATTAGTACAATTTGTTGGAATGCTAGGAGCATCAATACTCAGGGTTCTCTTGAAAGACTTCAAATGCTCAAGAATTTTCATAGAATCTCAATGATTTCTATATTGGAACCTTTCTCAGATAATTCTCAACTAAATTTTTATAAAGTTCAGCTAACTATGGATAATGCAACTTGTAATGTGAATAGTAAAATTTGGTTATTTTAGAATCAAGATGTTGACTGCGGGGTGTTGGATCCATATGATCAGTAAATCACCTGTGAGATCAAGCATGTCTCTCATCCTAGTACTTTTCTCAACACTTTTGTCTATGCTAAATGCAGAGATTACATGAGAAGACTTTTATGGGACAATATGCTTCAGTTTTCCAGTTTGAATAAGCCTTGGTGCATTTTAGGTAATTTTAATGTTATCGTTGATATTGATGCAAAATTGGGAGGCCAGATGTATAACATGAATAAAAGCTTTGAGTTCATTGGAGTGATTGAGGTTGGTGGACTTACTGGCCTTGGTTTTCATGGTCAAAATTTTACCTAGTGCAATCACAAAAGTGCTAATGACAAGATTTGGAAGAGGCTTGATAGGGAAATGGTTAATGACTAGTGGCTTCATATCATTCCCCTATCCACTATTACTCATCTCTCTTCTACAGGCTCAGATCATTGTCCCCTCTCGTTGGATATTACTGAAAGACAAGAGAATGTGATTAAATATTTCAAATTCTTGTACCATGAACCGTGCTCTTATACCAAGTTTATCATGAACCAAATCTAGGCCCTGGCTGTGATGAGCATCCCAAACTATAAAGGCCTGGGCACCCTTCTATACATGATAATCACGCACAATATTCATATACAATAAGGAAAATATGTAAAATAATACAAATAGAATCATGGTGATTTTTAGATTCAACTGAATAGTAAAGAATAAAACCTATAAACATCTAACAATATCTAACACCCGTTCGCGAAATCTAAAACATTACAAAATCAATCATAAGTCTAGAACAAAATTGGGACAAGGCCCCTAGTCGGACCCAATACCAAAATAACATAATAATGTTATAAAGACAAGGCCTTCCGAAATAAAGAAGGCTCACCAACTGCTCACTTCTGTCTGACAGATTCTACGGCTTAGCAGGAACTCTAGACTGAGCCTCGACCCTGAAATATATGTGGTCAATACAAAGTACTAGTGTGCAGTGCAATCTAAAATAATGAATTTTATAAAACATAAGTGAGAGAAATTTGCAAAAAAGTATGGATGACATAATTTAAAGCACATGGGCAATTTCAAATAATCTTAAAGCAGGTTTCTCAATGCAATTCTGATCTTTGTATTACTTCTAAGCTAGATGGTACACCCTACATTTCTACAATCCCATGGGCTATATGGAATCCACCCTTGACTCGGCGGCCAAGCCCCCAATCCAAGTTTACCACAGGGATTAGGGTGTCAGCACAAGGGACACGTAAGATTACAAAGCAGGGTGTCATAATCCCCAATCAAGTCAACATGTCATGGTAGTGCATAAGATCAAAAAGCAGGACTCCTAACCATAGTCACAATTTGGGACGACATGAATCAAGGTACACAAGATCATAAAGCATGGTACCATCACCCCGTGTTGGCAAATTATGGTTTTTAGCATAGAGTTTTTCAACTCGTACTTTCTTTGGGTAACCATCTAAATATCTTTAAGCCTATTTTTAACCTTTTTATAATCATGCATATTTCAAAATTCTTTTTCTAAAAATCTAGTTGAAATCTGACTTCTGTTCTAATTCTGTTATGGCCTTATCTATTTTGGTGTCGTCATACCTAAGACTTATAAGCCATATTACTGAGCCATATAAATATCATATACAATCACTTCTTTTGAAATATAAAGTTTGGACCACTACACTTCGAATCAATTCAAGAATATTTCATACTTCAAACATTTAGCAAACTACATACAGTTCATTCTTTCAAGCATTTCAACAAACACGTGGTGGTCATCAAATTTGTCATAAAACATACAATCTTTTTAATAAACCTCTTTAAACTTCAAAACTAAGTTAAATTCCCTCTCATCAATTCAAAATTATGATCAAGTCATAAACCATAAACAAAACATTTATATCATATTTTTAACAATGTACTTCGAATAAGTCATAACTTACAAAATTAGGAGCTTGTAGACATGAGAGGGATTTTTAGTAGTTCATGCTCTCAATTCAATCATTCAAAATCATCAAATATGTTCATATATATATATATATATATACTCATACATAGTTATAAATCAACTGTAGGGAATGGCCTCAAGACCAAAATAATAGATCAAAAAGGATTTATAATACAGAGTTTGTAAATGAAATTTCAAAACCCCTTTGTCAATTCATGATTTCTCAATATTCAAGACATCATTAAAAATGCTTTAACCATGCCCATGTAGTTTAGGAGAACCCCACAAACCTTAGATTATAAAATTTGAAGGATAGAACCTGGATCCTATTCTGTTTCTTGCAGATCTTGACCGTAGGGATGAGTTCTTAATTTTTGGGAGAGGAGTCAGGATTTGATTTGAGAGGATTTAAGATGTTGATTTGCTGAATTAGGAGAGAAATGATGTCCCTTGAGGGTTATAAGTCATCGGATGGAATCCATAAAGGTTGAAAAGACTAAAAAGCCCTTAAAAAGGAGGAACCAACAACTGAAGTTTAGGCGCGGGGTTGGTGCCTCTCATACAAAAATGGCTGTAACTTTACGCTTGGGTATCGGATTTTGGAAAAATTGGTATCTTTATAAAGATACTTTGAAGACCTTTCATTGATATATAGTAGTCCCTCTAATTTGATATATACTAGAATTTATGATTGATGGAATTTGACCCAAGTTTAAACATCCACTAAAACTTAATCGGTAGAAATGTTTTCTACTCGTCATAGAGTTAGTAGATTTTTGTGACCTCAATTAATATTAAAAGGTATTATTTCACCCTAGGATTTATCACCACACATATATTAACAAGGAATCATCTAGTTTGGGTCTATACGCGTAGGAACGACGGTCTAGATTCTAACCCAAAGATACAAGGTGTTACCTCCACCTTAGCCTCCATGGGACCTTTCACGTTATAGTGATTCACCATTTGGCCATTTACCATAAAATTCTTGTTTTCATGATCCTCCAATTTAAGGCCACCACTAGGTTAGACGTTAGAAATCACAAATGGCCCTGACTATTTAGAACGAAGCTTCCCCGAAAAGAGTTTCAAATGAGAGTTCTAAAGGAGTACTTTCTCGTCGACTTGGAATTCCCATATTAATATTCAAACATCTTGCATTTTTTTCATTTTCTACTTATACAAAGCAAAACTCTAATAAGACTCGAGTCAAAAAGTTTCCAACTCGTGGAGTCTTGGGACCCTCGCTTCGAAGGCTTATCCCTAATTCATGTTGAACCTTTTTAAATACCACAAGGCTTTATGATCGAGCTCGACAAACAAATGACAAATTTCCAAACACCAATTGGTATGGGGACATGCCAATTAGGGTTTTGTATGCCGTTCTATAGGCCTAAACTGCCTCATCGGGCTACCTTGCCCAATTGGTTCGGCCTATATTCACTGTCTTCTCAAGTATTGCTTTTATTTCCCAATTTGAAAATTCAACTTGTCCACTCATTTGGGGTCATATAGGGTAGCCACTTTATGTTTAACCCCATACTTAAAAAGAAGGGCCCCAAATACCCAATTACAAAAATATGAGCCTTTGTCACTAATGATGGCACGTGGTGTTCCGAACCTTGTGAAGATGTGCTTTTTCAAAAGGGAGGTAACGCTTTTGCTTTCATTATTTAGGAGTACCATGGCTTCCACCCATTTAAAACATAGTCAATCGCTACTAATATACATTTGTTTCTAAATGAACTCACAAATAGGCCAATAAAGTCGATTCCCCATATATCAAAGAGTTTAACCTCAAGGTTTCGTTTGAGGGGTATTTCATGCCATATTGATATACCACCATGTATTTGACATTAGTGGCATGATTTTACCCACTCAATGGCATCCCTATGCATGGATAGCCAATAGTAACCACATTGAAGGATTTTGGGGGTGGTGCGAATTCCTCCATGGTGACCACTACAAGGTGAGGAGTGGCAAGCTTTAAGGATATTATTCATATCATTCTCGATAATGCACCACTTAATAAGACTATTAGCATATTTCTAAAATAGAAATGTCTCATCCCAACAATAATTTCTTGCATCAAACAATAATTATTTTTTTTGATGGTCGTCGATTCCTTCGGGAAGTATACCATTTGCTACATAGTTTTCAAAGTTGGCATACCACAGAGTGCTATTTCCCATAATATTCATGCCTAGTTCATCAGAAAAAGCATCATCAATTTGAATTTCTCCATGACATTCATGATTATCTTCAAGACACGAGAGATGATCTACAACTTAGTTTTCACACCCCTTTCGACCCTTTACCTCAAAGTTTAATTCTTGTATGAGAAAAATCAATCTAATTAGGCGCATTTTTGCTCCCTTCTTGGACATGTGGTACCTAAAAGCAGCATAATCCGTTTGCACCACCACTTTTGTGCCTAACAAGTAGGCGCAAAATTTTTCAAAAGTCTATACAACCGCCAACAACTATTGTTTAGTAATGGTGTAGTTGCATTAAGATTCAAGGTTTTTCTTACATAATAGATATTATGAAAGATTTTTGCTTTGTGTTGACCTAGCACCATACTCAATTCAATCCTACTTGTATCACAAATTATCTAGAAACTAGATGACAATCCTGTGCCATAATGATCAACTCCTTAAGTTGATCAAAAGATTTTGAGCATGCCTCTTAGAAATAGAATTTAGTGTACTTCTCAAGGAGTTTGCACAATGGATGAGCTATCTTGGAGAAATCCTTGATAAATTATCTATAAAACCCGACATGTCCAAGAAAACTCCGAACATCTTTTACGGACTTGGAGGGAGGTGTTGACACCTAATTTTTGCCCTCTACGACTAAATTTAATCCTGAGTTTCTTCTATTTTAATAAAATTGAACTATTTATTTCAACTTAATAAATCTTTTCAAAATATTTTGGACATAACTTTGTCATTTTAAGTAGCGATTATGTATTATTGTGTTATACGAGATTATATAATTTGATTACTTAAATATTTATGCTACGGAATATCAGATTTTAATCAAGGCTTATCTTGAAAATAAATTCAAATGATTAAAGTTTTAATTTAAATATAATTTACTCTCAAAAATAATTTATTTCAATCAATATGTGTTTGATTTTATCGAATCAAGAAGCTCGGGGTTAAATGAGATATTAATTTATCTTTAATTTTGATTTAATTTAGTCAATCTATTAGATTTGGACATAATTGAAGTTAAATTGGCCACAATTACGATGCAATTGGCCAATTGATTTTCAATATGGCCAAAACTTAAATAAATTAGCCAAATCCCCAAATTACCTAATCTACCCAATTAGCAGCCCATTTCAAAACAACCAAACAACCCTTTCTTTTCAACAATCCAATCCCCAATTTTGTATCCCACTTCCATCAATATAGACCCAGCCCAATCCCTTCTTAAATCCTTTTCTTTATCAACAACAAAACAACAACAGCCACCAACCAGCCCAAATACTCCAACCCAACCCGGCACAGCACCAATTACCCTTTACCTTTCAACATCGGCAAAATAACAACAATACAATAACAAAAACCAGCATGCAAAATATGTGTACAACCACGCAAAATAATAGTGTATAATCTAATAATCCAACAGCTGCAATAATGACTCCAGACCAATGAACCCAACCCTTACCAACTTTGATTCGTTCAACAATACCCAATCCGACCTAATTTCTCTCTTTACATAGCTCTCACATGTGTTGGTACAAAGAAAATCCTTAAATCTTCTAGAAACGAGGCTGGGTGTCCTATAAAACGTCCAACTCCACAAATTTTAGGATAACCTATATGAATTCGTACATATTTGGAAAATTCTCATTGGTTCTTAGGGAAATTATCCATTTCCTCCAATTAATATTGGCTAATTTTTTTGAAATATGCTTAAAAAAATCCAAAAAGCAGTATAATCAGTTACTATCCTCATCATTTGAATTTCAAATTCCCTTAAAAATGGAATCCTGAAAATATCCCTTAATGGTCCACTATATAAGAGATCCATTGTGAAGCTGAAAATGGGTTGGAAATGTTGGAGAGTTTCAAAAAAAACTGAGAGAGGAAAAGCTTGAGAGAAAAAATCTGAGAGAGAGGATTTTGGAAGCAAAAATATAAGAAAAAGTGGAAGAAAAAGGGTTTTCTTTTGAGTGAAAAAGAGGGAGAAGAAATATATTCTATTTTTAGCATGAATCCTTGAAGATAGTGGGCTAATCACTTTCAAAAAGTTCTTTTTTCGTTGGTGTTCACAACTATGACGAAGCTCGTTATTCTGTTTCTCTGCCCCCAAACAGGTAATATCCTACTCCATTTGAGTTTTTGAGTGTTTCTACCTCATCTCCATCTTTTGTAGTCATGAATACATTTTTGGTATGATTGTATACTGGGTTGTTTGCTGGTAGATGGGTTTGAGAGCCATAGGTTATGTTCACGATATTTAAAGTAATGTCGATATTGGAATTAATATATACGATGCTATTGTTTAGTATTGTTAAGGACATATTCTTTCTTAAAACATTTTAAAGTTATTATTTTTACCTATGAATTGTTTCTTCCTTTTATTTATGATATGTTATATGGTCTGAAGAACGTTGTTGGTGAATTTATGATTCAATACATTTTTTGTGTGAACTTCTTAATATTTGTATAGTTGTCATTATGTAAAAGTTCCAATTTTTAGCTCTAAGACTGATAGTATTTTGTTATTGTTGATTTCACAGTTAAAAACTTCATGTTTTATTAGTTTTTGGGTTGATGATATCCTATTTTATCTTATTCTACGTCAATACTTCATGCTTCGGTTGTTTTCGAGTTGATGGTACCCTATTTTCACTGACTTTATGTTAAAGTTTCATGCTTTAATTGTTTTTCGGGTTGATGGAGTCATGTTTTATCTGACTTTGTGTTAAAGTTTAATGCATCAATCTTTCCCATAATTCCTCAATGACCCTTTTGGCTATTAAAACTCGTTTTGAGTTTGTTAGAAAGAGGATAAGGTTGATTATAGTGCCCCACCATTTTCTTTTTAGCTTTATTTGCTATGTCTTTCTTGCGTGGATTTGAATTTTTTTAACCTTCTTCGTCTCTTGAACTTCCTGCCAATATGTGGTTAGTTTAGGGATATGAACACAATAATCGTATTTCTGAGTATGTCTATTTAGAGAAAATTACCTGTCATTTTCATTATGGTAATAGAGCGTCAGAGTTGTTTATCTCCTTGAATATCTTCTATCAAATGGAACTTGTGTTTATAGGTTAGTTCCATTTCTTTTTGTGTTCATTTAGTCTCTTGACTGGGTCGTGTGGTTATGTTTAGGCGTGAAGTTGTCGAAATAGCTTGGAACTATTTTCTTTCAGCTTTAGAAATATGAGAATAGCATATAGTTTGGGTGTTGACTGGTTTACCTGAAGTGCACGGCTCTTTCTTGGTTTTAGTGTTGGGAAATGATGATGGTTTTCTTAGTTTAAGTTAAACCTTCCTTACCTTCATTGATTGGATGACCTCGTATCCCGGAGAGAAGTGGAACGAATTTATCTTGGTTCATATGTAGCGTAAATTGATTTATCCCTTTAAGAGGTTATCGTTAGTTTTTCTTTAAGTGAGATACCAAGGTAACAGAAGTTATCAACATGGAATGAGTTGTGTGCGAACCTATTCTTGTGATGTTCTTGTGATGATCTTTTTTTTAATTGTTTACTAGTTTTTATGAATTCCTTTTCATTAGTAAGCACTTGAAGTTATCTGATTGTCACAGAGGGAGGTGATTGGGATTTACAATTAATGCACGGTCCTCTAACAAATGTTGCAGCATTTCTATATTGTAACAAATAAAACTAACATTATATCCTATACTCTAATTTATTGATCATTATATTAGATCAGAAAAAGTTACCCCCCCCCCCCTTTTTTACTAGATTTCTCTCTCTTTGATCTCTATATTGAAAGTTTAAAATTAGTAGATAATTATATGTACATTAATCTTACAGCTAAGTTTTCTTTTTTGCATAAATATTGAAGTAGTGACCCTTGAAAGGCTTGGATGTTCTTTGATTGTTAGAATAATTTATGAACATATATTCATACATATATTTTTTTTCTTTTGCATGAATCCGCCTTGGAGTCCAAACGGGCTCTTTTCCCTTGCATTCCTTAATGGGCCAATGAGGCCTATCTCGTTGAGTCAAGCCTGAAGTTCTAAGTCTAAAAATCATCCCGTGGCATATAAGTTCGAGGAGTCAAAAGAATAAAAGTGGGTTGAGATCCATCTTTGAAGCAGTCAAGAGACTTGAAAGTCTCATTTTAATTTATCTTATTTATTTATTTATCTATTTATTCATTGTTTTCCTTATTTATTTATTTATTTTATTCATTCATTTAGGCCTCAAAGCCAAAGTTGTAAATTTAATACAGGTAGAGTGGATTTTGGGCCAAAAGGCTCGAAACTAAACTAGGACAGGTGAAATGAGCCAAAAGCCTAGACTAGTTTAGGACAGGTTGCTTTTGGACCAATGGCCTAAGTCTTTTATTCCCTTCTCCTTTTCCCCTTCTCCGTGTTTATTTGCCTTTGTTCCTTTAGACTTAGTTAAAAATCCTTACCAAGTCGTCTAAATCTGTTTTACTCAAATCACTTTCTAAAAAATCAATCACTTTTCAACAACTTAATCTTTTTAGAAGTTAATCAAAAGATTTTTTTCAAACAGTCCGGATAACCACAAGTTAGCGGACGTTTTAGGTGCCTAACACCTTCGTAAAACATTAATAGGAACCGTTTACTCAGAATTTTCAAATTTTAAATGATTTTTTCTATTTTGGATAGTTTAAAGTATTTTGTAAAGGTTTCTTAATTCTGTTTCAAAATTAAGTGCTGACTTTGCAAGTCAAAATTTCCTTATAACAGAAATGGCGACTCTGCTGGGGATATTTAACTAGGTTCTAACCAAATGTGTGATTTCGTCATTTGATTATCTATTTATGTGTTTATATGTTTTGATTCTGCAAAGTTTAATTACCATATCTCATGACATATTCCTGCATTATTTAAACTATTTTGGGGTTTCATAGATGTCCCAACCCCTGTTGTTCAATTCCAAAAAAATATGTTCGAAATACGATGGCTTATTAGCAGTGAGTCATCTTGTTTCTATTTGTATTTTAAAACCCAAGTTGTCCACTTGTGAACCTATGTTCAAACCCACTCTAGACACCTAGAATATAGCAAAACCAAAACCCTATTTTAGGCATGAGCCTAGGATGACCCAATAGCCGAACGGGGTATTGGGCCTATTAGAAAACCTGCCCTGCGTCTATTGACCCCGATTCAATTACAAATGAGCCATGCTTACATGTTGAATAAAACATATGCTTATCTAATTCAATCCATTATCTTTTGGGGTCGGGGGAAGGCTCATCTTTGTCTACTTTCGTATAGGATATGGCTCAACTGCATTCCTGCAAAAAGTTCAAGATGGTTACCACACCCAATAATTTCCTAAAACTATGGTGGGATTACATAAGCAGAGAAGAAAGAAATATTGTCAGAACACATATTGGGCATTTCCCTTCATTGATCAAGTAGAAGACACCCCAAATTGAGTCTATGCTTAGATTCTTCACTAAGTATGATGAAGGCGAGTCTCCGCTCAAAGACTACATGGTAAATGGATGTAGAAGAAGAGGGTGGAAGCAAGTCCTTTTTTGTATCGAGTATGAACCTAAATCAGCGAAACTTACAAGGAGTGGTTAAAGAAGAGCCTCACTGGAGCATTGATTTTGGGGCCGAATGTGCCCACTTGGGTTGTTGATGTATAATCAGAGCATCAGATCCGATTCCAGAGGCTTCGAGATGAATTTCAGAAAAGTGAAATCGCACACCGACAGATGCATATGGAGGATGCTTTGACTATACGTATGTTGAGGGAAGAGTTGAAGCAAGCCAGGCAGGAGGCTGATGATTCTAGACAGTGTCTAATTGATTTGGATGATAGCATGGCTTCTCAGATTGATAATATAGAAAGGACGACCTACGACAACAAGGCACAATTGTGTGGGAGTCATATGATCATCAATAGGTATCAAATATCACAGGAGATGAACAAGGCTAAGAAGGCAAAGGCAAATGAATGAGCATCCAGTAGCTAGCTTTTCTATTACCCTGCGTGGGAACGTATCTTTTTTCATGTTATTTCCCTTTCCCCTAAAGATTGTATCCCTCTTTTGTTATATTTTGTAGGATTTATACCCTTTTTAATATCTATGAAAGTTGGGGGGGATAATGGATTGACTTAAAAAAAAAGCATATATTTTCTTCAAAATCCGTTAGTCCCAAACCCTTAGCTTAAAAAGGGTAATCCCAGTTAGGGTACGAGGTATTATAATGTTTATGTGATATAACTACCTTATAAAGTTATTAGCTCTAAATGAAGAGATTATAAGGATCCAGGAATCTCATGGGATGGGGGACAATGATGGCCTAGGTTACGATAATCTCTGTGTTCACCCTAGAGTAGATCTACCAGAATGATACAAGGTCCCTAAATTTAAAGTGTTCGGCAGTACTAGAAATCTGATGGCCCACCTGAGAAGGTATTGTGATCAAATGTGGGGGTAGGGGAAAATGAGGCATTATTGATGTGCTTATTATGCTGAAGCTTAAGCGGCGAAGCCTTAGCTTAGTTCACGTCTCAATATCTGAAAAGATGGACTAGTTGGAGGGCAGTGGCTAAGGGTTTCCTTGATAGGTTCGTATTTAACATTGAAATAGTCTCTGACTGTTACTCATTGGAACAGATTAAGAAGAAGAATGATGAATGTTTTCAAGACTATGCCTTCCATTAGGGAAAAAAAACTTCCAAGGTACAACCTTCTATGTCTAAGGAAGAGATGGTGTCTGTGTTCTCTTGCACTTAGAAGGGAGAATATTATACTAGGATAGTATCTACTATCAGAGCAACTTTTGAGATTTGATGAAAATTAGAGAATCGCTAGAGGAAGGCATTCAAATGGGAAAGATTATTAGGACTCCAATATCGTGTGGGACTTCTATGTTTTCAAAGAAGAAGAAGAAAGATGTAGTCGCGATCTCTACTAATTCTGTTGCTAAATTGAAGAAGAAATTCAAGCCAAGGAAAATTCTCTCCTCCCCACCGTCACCAAATTTTCAGCACATATTTTACACCCAACCCCAATACCAAGCTCATTCCCAAATGCCCAATCCTAGTACCAACTCCACTTTCAAATGTACAATCCCAGTACCAAGCTTAACTTTCAAATGTCCAATCCTAATACCAAGCTCCACAGCCAAATATTTTACCCCAATACCAAGTTCCACAGCCGAGTTATAAGACTCATGGTCAAGCTACCATTCCAAATAACTGAACAAACATCCAGGGGATTCTAAATTATCATTAAGTGCCTCCTCCTTCTAATCAGAACCATTATAACCCTCCATGTCCTAACTTTGAAAAGAGACCTCGCCAAAACTTCATGCCACTGGCCAAAAGTTACACCCAAATCTTTGAGAGATTGAAGAATGTTGGTCATTTATAGACTATCCAGCCAAAGGTTATCAATACCAACTCCCGATTTTACCATGCCGACTAAAATTGTGCTTATCATTCAAGGGCGGTGGGGTACAGCACCGAGGGTTGCATTAGCTTAAAGCATAACATTCAAGATCTAATTGATTATAAGGTCATTACGCTTCAGTCGCCAGCACCCAATGTCAACAGTAATCCATTGCATAATCATGGAGGAGCTACAGTTAACATGATTAAAGTAGAGAGCAAATGGGTGTCTAGCAAGGCCATCACTAAAGTGCATTCAAAAAAGTTCAAAAGGATGGAAGAAGTGGAGAAGGTAGAAAGATTCGTAGCTACCTTAAGTGTTAATGAGAAATCCCCATTTATAGTAATGACGGCCTCGACTCAAGTGTACACTCCTCCACCTAGGAAAAATTTATTGTAGAGACCGCCGCTGCACAAGGAATGGTACGATCTGGGCGATGATACATTTCTGAAGATTTAACCAATAGGAAGGATTAACAGAAAAGGCAAATCACTGAAGGGTAGGCTGAGGAATTTTAGAGGCGTATGCAACCGAAAGACTACTCAATTGTCAAGCATTTAGAGAATACTCCAACCCAGATTTCCATTTTGGCATTGTTAATGGGTTTGCAATACCACCGAAGCGATTTATTGAAGGTCTTGGATGAAGCGTATGTTCCCGTAGGCACGAGTGTCGAGAATATGGCTGCAATGATAGGAAATATTGTAGAAGTCATCACATATTATTTTGTGAGAAAGAGTTGCCGTTTGAAGGAGAGATATATAATAATGCCTTGCACATCCTTGTCATTTGTTGGGACTATATGAGACTATATGATTAATCGGGTATTAATAGATGATGGATCTGGCCTAAACATTTGTCCTATTTCCATACTAGTTCAAATGGGCTATGATTTGGGGAAAATTTGCCAAAGACACGTAAACGTGAGAGAATTTGATGGAGGGCAGAGAGATACCATAGGTGAAATTGATTTATACATCCAAATGGCACTTGCAGAATTCAATACTAAGTTTCATGTTATGGATATTCATCCTAGTTACAACCTGCTCTTGGGAAGACCATGGATACATAGTGCAAAGGCCGTTTCATCGCACCTTCATCAGTTATTGAAGTTCATTTAGGAGAATCATGAAATAGTTATCCAAGGGGAAGGAAGCCACATAAATCATCCCAATGGTTATATTCTGGTGATTAAAGATGTTTCAAAGGGTAGTAGTTTTTATACAGTGGAAATTGTAAATACTGCAGAAAAATATTCGATGCCTAAAGCTCCAATGCCTTCTGTCTTCAAAATGATTGCGACTGTGATATTGAAAAATGGGTCTGAGCCTGGTCGGGGTTTGGGTAAGAATTTGGAAGGAATTATTGAGCCCATTACGATCCTAAAGAAATCATCTTAGTATAGGTTAGGATATCAGCTGACAGAGGAGGATGAGTTTAAGGATAAGCCAAACTTCTAGTACCTTGCCACTCTTGTACCAGTCATTTCTCGTGCGTGAGATGCCAAATGATGATGGTCTTGGGGATGAGATAGGAAATCTGTTCGAAGGATGAAATTCAGTAACAGATAATTTTCAAAGTCCAATAGGGTAAAGAAGGTTGCACCAGGAGAAACCTTGTAAAACTAGCCTCCACTCCAGTCATAACCCATCACCCATCGTGGTAGATGAAAGGGAAATTACTAATACTTTTTTATAATTGGTGATGATCCAAAGGAGGCCCCGTGATCTACCCTTTATGTCTCAAATGTCATTTTCGTATTTTACTACTTTAAAAAAGGCACAGTCCCATATTTGTGTTGGTCATGAGCCATAGTTTGTACTTATTTCCTAAATTCCAATAAAAAGGCCTCCCTTTATTTAAGAAATTATTTTGAAATATGATTACATTAATATATTCCATTATCTTATTGTTATCTTATTATCATCTAACTTGGTTTGTTTATTTATTACAGTAGCAGTAACTTTAAACCTGCCAATGTCATGTCATATCAAAGCTTAGACGAACAAAATGAGAGGAGTGATGAGGATTGGAGAAAAGGTGATGAGGAGCGATTAGTAGAGGATATAGAAGAGTTTGAGAATAGGGAAAAGCCCAACCTAGACAAAACTGAAATAGTCAATCTGGGAAATCATAAAGAAATCAAAGAAACTAGTGTCAGTGTCTACCAAGAAGAAGCATAAAACACAGAGCTCATTCACTTATTGCGGGAGTATATTGACGTATTTTCTTAGTCCTACGATGATATTCCATGATTGAGCACTAATATTGTGTCATACAAGATACTAATATATCCCGAGTTTGATCCATTTTAGCAAAAAATACGAAAGTTTAAGCCAGACTTGAGTCTGAAAATCAAGGAAGAAGTGAAGAAGAAAATTCAGTCTAGGGTTCTAGAGGTCACAAAGTATCTAACATGGCTATCCAACATCGTCCCAGTATCGAAGAAGGATGGCAAGATTCGAATTTATATTGACTATAGAGATTTGAATAGAGCCAGTCCTAGAGATAATTTTCTGCTACCCAATATTGACATCCTCATTGATAATTGTACGAAGTATGAAATACAGTCTTTCACGGATTGTTTTGCCGGGTATCATCAGATATTGATGGATGAGGAAGATGCAGAAAAGACAACTTTCATTATGCTCTAGGGTGTTTATCATTACAGGGTAATGCCGTTTGGTCTCAAGAATGCGGCTGCAACATACATGAGGGATATGATGATGATTTTCCATGATATGATTCATAAAGAGATTGAGGTGTACATGGATGTTATAATTGTTAAATCCCGTAAGAGTTCGAATCATCTGGTCTTCAACAGATTAAGCAAGTAAAATTTGAAGTTGAATCCTGCTAAGTATTCTTTTGGTGTGCTGGCTGGGAAATTACTGGGGTTCATAGTCAGCAAAAGGGGCATCAAACAAGACCTATCCAAAATCAAGACAATTCAGGATTTACCACCGCTGAGGACCAAGAAAGAAGTTATAAGTTTTTTGGGTCGTTTGAATTACATTAGAAGATTCATTGCTCAATCAATAGTCATATGTGAGCCAATTCTCAAGATATTGAAAAAGATGCACTGAACAAGGGGACAGAAGAATGTCAGAAAGCTTTTGACTAAATCAAGAAATATTTGTCTGCTCCACCGATTTTTGTTCTTCCAAGCGAAGGTAGTCCGTTGTTGCTTTACTTGTCAGTCTCATAAAATGATTTTGAATGTGTCCTCGGGAAACATGATGTGACCGGTAAGAAAGAGAAAGCCATCTACTACTTAAGTAAAAAGTTTACGCAGTATGAAACCCGCTACACTCTTGTAGAAAAGGCATGTTGCGCTTTGACTTGGGCCACACAAAATTTGAGGCATTATTTGTCATCATACATAACATACCTCATCTCAAGAATGGATCCATTGAAGTATATATTCCAGAAAGCCATGCCTACGGGAAGCTAGCCAAGTAGCAAATATTGCTGAGTGAGTTCGACATTGTGTATGTGACTCAAAAGGCAATCAATGAGCAAGTCTTAGCAGATCATTTGGCAGAGTATTCAGTTGATAATGAATATGATCCACTTCGAACTTAATTCCCAGATGAGAAAATTTTATTCATAGGAGAAGACATTGCAGAAATTTACCCCGGATGGAGGTTGTTATTTGATGGGATGGTCAACTTCAAGGGTTCAGGAATCAAAGCTGTTTTGGTGTCAGCAACAGGCCAACACAATGTGGTGACTACTAAGTTGCATTTCCCATGCACCAACAATGTAGCCAAATATGAGGCTTACATCCTAGGTTTCAAATTGGCACTTAATATGGGTGTTCGTGAATTGCTAGTCATCGGGGACTCAGACTTGCTGATTCATCAGGTACGGGGAGAATGGGCGGTAGAAAACTCCAAGATTACGCCTTATGTGGAACTAGTGCAAGAATTATGTGGAAGATTCAAATAATTTTATTTTAGACATATCCCAAGAATGCAAAATTAGTTTACTGATGCTTTGGCCACTATATCCTCTATTATTCAGCGCCTAGATCAGAGTTACATCGATCCTTTGAAAATAAGCTTAAAGGAGAAACCTGCGCATTGTGCACACATTGAAGAGGAGTCTGACGGAAAGCCATGGTACTAAGATATTAAAAGGTATGTAGAATCTGGAGTATATCCTGAAGAAGCCAGCAATAATCAAAAGAAGACAATCTGGCATTTGGCAAAAAACTATTTTCCAAGTGAGGAAAT
Organism: Capsicum annuum; assembly: GCF_002878395.1. NCBI lineage: Eukaryota > Viridiplantae > Streptophyta > Magnoliopsida > Solanales > Solanaceae > Capsicum > Capsicum annuum. The sequence continues at coordinate 73,656,858 of NC_061114.1, forward strand.
CCTTTTTGGAAAAACTCTAGACTTAGGATTCTTGAGATGCGTCGACACTGCGGAAACCAATAAATTAATAAATAAAGTACACGTTGGAGTTTGTGGGCCCTACTTGAATAGATTTACCCTTGCTAGAAAGATCCTGAGAATCGGTTACTTCTGGATGACTATGGAAAATGATTGTAGCAAGTATGTACAGAAATGCCCAAAATCTCAGATACACGAAGATTTGATTTGAATGCCTCCACATGAAATTTATGCGATGAGTTTACCTTGGCCTTTTGTAGCTTAGGGTATAGACGTTATCGGACAAATAGAGCCAGCAGCGTTAAATGGGCAGAGATTTATTTTAGTTTCTATTGATTAAATAACTTGATTTGTCGATTTGGAGTGTCGGAATCGATCATTACTGATAATGGGGCAAACCTGAACAGTCACTTGATGAATGAAATTTGTGATCAATTTAAAATCGTACATTTCAACTTGACTACATATCTTCCACAGATGAATGGAGCTGTACAAGCCATCAAGAAGATCTTGAGAAAGATGTACGAAAATGATAGATCATGGCATGAGATATTGCCTTACGCTTTTCTAGGATATCATACAATAGTTTGAACCTCCACCGGGGCAACTCCTTATCTATTTTTTTTATGGCAATGAAGCTGTAATCCCTGCTGAGTTTGAAATACCTTCCTTAAGGATTATTCAGGAAGTCGGACTAAGTAACGAAGATTAGGTTCGCATTTTCTATGAACAACTTATGTTGATTATTCAAAAGAGAATGGTGGTTGTGTGCCATGGTCAGTTGTATCAACACATGATGATTTATTCCTTTAACAAGAAAGTAAGAGCTTGAATATTTGAAGTTGGGCAATTAGTTCTCAAACGAATATTTCCTCACCAAGAAGAGTACAAGGGCAAGTTCGCTTTAAATTGTCAAGGGCCATACATAGTTTGCAAGGTACTATCTTGATGAGCTCTGATTTTGTCTGATATGGATGGCCGAGTGTGGTCCAAACCAATTAATTCTGAAGCATTAAAGAGATATTATGTTTGAAGGACATTCTAGTTTTTGTGTTTCCTTAGTTTATTTGTTATCACCTTTGTAATAATATGTTTTCTAATATGTGATTACTTAGAATCCCTTTCCTTTTATGTACGAACTACGTTTGACCTAAATATCCAAGAAAGGGATATGTAGGCGACCTATGTCGGCTTCGGTCAACCCCCTTAGAACAATTTATCCTTTCCTTTCATGTATGAATGACTTGAATTCTCAAGAATAAGATATGTAGGCGGCCTATGTCGGCTTCTGTCAACCTATTAGAATTTTATATATATCCCTAGCATAGTCCTAAACTACATTTGACCTAATTCCTGCTTCAACGGGATACGAAGGTGCCCCAACGACTCGGTCATATTAACCACAAGAAATCAAAACTGGGGAAAAAATTTTTAGAGGGAGTCTTAAAACTTCACAAGAGGAACATCATCATCTAACAAAGAAAATGAAGACCAACGAAGACTTCGGATCCTCTCGAGTTGATATCATCTCAAACAACTTTAAACTGAGGCAAAAATTTTGAGGAAGGGCACAAAATTTCCACCAAACACTGGAATATATTTCAAATTCTCCAGCACCAGATGTCAAAGTCAAACTTTTGACGTCACCAGCTGCGACAAAGTCTAGGCAGACTCAATTTTCGGCTATGACAAAACTATTTGAAGAACCCTCCAACAATGATAATGATTTTTGGAAATTCTCTGTCGGATATAGTCAAAACCAAGAGAAAAATGTTTGTTGATCTTGTACATGACATGACTGGCAGAGATTTTCTAAAGCTTTTTAGAAACTTTCGAAACTATTTTCTAAAATTAAAACTACTTTTGAAAACTATGCAAATCTTTTTACTTAGTGATTTCCTAGGCGTCTATTGGGACGGGGAGTCCGGGTGGAAGTCCCAACATAATGGAGTATCCGAAAGATGGAGAGGAGCAAACTAAGGATTGAAGAAGGTCAACACGAGGTAGTTTCACTCAAACTAATCAATTTTTCTGTGGATGCAGGGATCAACACATAAAAATAAGAGTCATTTTAAGAATCCCCGAGCAAGTTCGGAGCCACACCAGAGCATATAATGCTCAATAACGATATTTTTTGATAGCCCTAAAAATGGGTTTAATACCCATTTATTAAGGGCCCTTTGAATTGTCTATCTCATTTCTTGAGATGATGAAGAACAAACAAAGGCGTCTTATGTTCTTTATGAATATTTTCTAAGAATAGTCGCTAGCAAAAGCGACTTTGTGTCTACTAAATATTTACCTTGAGCACAGGTACATTCAAGGGAGTGGGCACAATAAATACAACAATCAAAGGATCACTCAATAGGTGGAAGAAAGAAAGTCATCCTCAAAATTTGCCTTGAAGCGAAGCAAATGGTATTTAAGTAATCCCCAAACAAGGGTTTTGCCCTATTTACTTGCATCCGATTGATTTGCTATTTAATCATTTCTTCAAAAAGAGAAGATTAATAGAAGAATAAGACATTCAAATTATGATACTCAGTATTTGTCATTAAACTATCATAAATCTTGACTTTGGTCGCTAGTGAGAGTGACATTGTGTTAACTAATTGTCTACCTTGAGTACAAGTATATGTAGAAAGAAAGTCGCAGACAAACGAACTCAAGTAAAGCTATTTTTAAATCACCGGAAGAACCATTTCCTATCATCTCATTGCTGAGAGGGCTATTATATCTAATATATGTTGACACAAGAGATATCATACGCAAGCATCAAGAATATCATCATCATTAATACCTGTTGACACGCGAGATATCATACGCTGGAAATAAGGATATCATTATCATCTAATATCTGATGACATGCGAGATATTATACACTGACATCAAGGATATTATCATCTAATATCTGTTGACACACAAGATATCATATGCTGGCTTAAAGATATCATCATCTAATATTTGTTGACACGCGAGATATCATATGCTGGCATCGAGGATATCACATCTAATATCTGTTGACATGTGAGATATCATATGCTCGCGTCGAGCATATCATAATCTAATATCTGTTAACACACGAGATATCATACACTAGCATCGAGGATATCATCATCTAATATCTGTTGACACGCGAGATATAATATGCTGGAGTCGAGGATATCATCATCTAATATCTGTTGACACACGAGATATCATATGCTGGCGTCGAGGATATCATCATCATCAATATCTGTTGACACATGAAATATCATATACTGACATTGAGGATATCATTATCATCTAATATCTGTTGACACGCGAGATATCATACGCTGGCGTCAAGGATATCATCATCTAATATCTATTGACACGCGAGATATCATACATTGCCGTTGTGGATATCATTATCTAATATCTGTTGACACGCGAGATATCATATGCTGGTGTCGAGGATATGATCATCTCATATCTATTAACACGTGAGATATCATACATTGGCATCAAGGATATCATCATCTAATATCTGTTGACATACAACATATAATACGCTGGCGTCAAGGATATAATCATCTAATATCTGTTGACACGGGAGATATCATATGCTAGCGCCAAGGATATCATCTTCTAATATCTGTTAACACGCGAGATATCATATGCTGGCATCAAAGATATCATCATATAATATATATTGACATGCGAGATATCATATGCTAACATCGAGGATATCATTATCATCTAATATCTGTTGACACGTGAGATATCATACGTTGGCATCGAGATATCATCATCTAATATCTATTGAAATGCGAGATATCATATGCTAGGGTCGAGGATATCATAATCACCTCATATCTACTGACATATAAGATATCATATGCTAGCATTGATGGTATCACCAGCATTAAATATTTGATGACGCGTGAGCTATCATATGTTGGCATCGAATGTATCATTTATATTAAATATCTGATGACGCACAAGATATCATACGCTGGCGTCGAGGGTATCGTCTGGATTAAATATCTGATGATGTGTGAGATATCATATGCTGGTGTCGAGGGTATCATCTATATTAAATATCTAATGACATGCGAGATATCATACGCTAGCGTCGAGGATATCATCAGCATCAAATATCTGTTGCCACATGAGATAGCATACTCTGGTGTCGAGGATATCATCTGCATTTAATATCTATTAACACATGAGATAGCATACACTGACATCGAGAATATTTCATCATTTTATGAATCAGCATCTAAATTCATCAAAAGCACATAATTTAAAGGGACATCTTTAAGTCACCATCTGAAAGCGAACGACATATGAGATTTCATTGAAATTGACAATTTGAGGATCATCTATAAGTCATATTATTTGAAATAAGATAGTGTGGAAGATTACCTCTGAGTTGATATCTCATAGGTCATCCGTAAGCCACAGCAACATCCTAACCTGATAGTGTGTAAGTTTACCCAAAAATTGATAGTCCGAAGGTTATCCATAAGTCACAACTAAATCCTTACCGGAGAATATGCGAGATTATCAAATAGATAAATCCATAGGTTCCTTATAAGCCGCATCATATCCAAGATCTATTATGTGCAGGATTACCCAAAGACTACCAATTTGAGAGATATCTATGTGCTATATTATATCTAAGGTCAGATGATGTGCAAGAATACCTGAGAACTATAGATTGGAGGGATATCTGTAAGCCATCTCTTATCCAAGGTCGGATAATGTGCAGGATTACCTAAGGACTAATAATTCAAAGGATATTTGTAAGTCGCCTCATATCCAAAATCAAATAATGCACGAGATTATCCAAAGATTGACAATTCAAAGGAAATCTATAAGTCGTATCAATATAAAAGATGTGGAAGACTTACCCGATGTCATATGTAAAGAATCATTGGAAATAATTGAAAAAGTTATGATTCCACATATAACTAGCATTATATGTGACCAAAAGAGTTATTGCATTAACACAAGATTCTACGGTTGCAGGGACCGCTCTACATGAAGTGTCGGAGGGGTTTAAAAGTGATACCCCACTTTCAAGACACATTCAATCAATAAAAAATATAATTATGAAAAAAAACAAGAATGATGTTGTCTCTGTTATGGCAGGTTATTTCTTTCCAAATAGGTACATGAGAGGATGACTTTGCTTTTTAGGCAACAACTCATATGGAGATACGATAAAGGACTATATACCTCTCGTGAATTACATTTAGCAGTAACACTTTTTGTTTGATGCATTGTCGAGAGCATCCGAGAGGATAAAAATCTCAAATAAAAACCATAGGTGCAGACGACTTTAGATAAGATGCAGCATAACATGGAACTCTTTAGTAGCAGCAAAATAGGACATAGTCCAGAGAGGGACGTCAAATTCTCAGGATGCGAGCTAAAGGATGATCACCACCACCATATAACCCCACCCCTATTAGAATGCACGTGGATATTCTAGTTTCATTTTTACCTTCAGGATATTTCTAAACTCATACCGAGGGTAACCTTCTCTTTTTTTTAAATTCGGGTGACAACACACTCAGAGTTTGGAAAGTATGTCCGGATAAGTTCTTGTCTATAGGTGTGAAATATCCCACATTCATGGTTCAGAGGTTACAAGCCTCTTTTCGATAAGTCGATCAATTTTTCACTCATCCTGAACCAAAGATCGTCTGAAATAAAAGACTATCTTTTATACCGATTGAGTCGAACTCCAAGCAGTCTGATTCCCTGAGTCTCGGGGATATGTAGGCTGGAATCTTTGTTAAGAACTCGACTGCATTCGAACTTCCCCCCAAATCCCTCTATTTCCTAGCTTTTCAGTTTCATTAAAAACTCCAAAAAAACTGAGATAGCTAGTATATTTTTTGAATATTGTTCTTTAAATCAAGCTTTATGAACTACAAGTGGCATGAATTTTCATGTAACTTGAGATATGTAGGAAACCTGATAACGAGATCAGGCCATAACTTTATGAAACTCATGCGAAAATCAACCTCTTTTAGATTCGAATTTGTGGTCGGACAAAAAATTAGGAACTTCGACCTCCCTTTGCCCAGGGTTACTTGCATCCACCCTACCAAAAGGGAGGGGGAATTTATTGACACCTAATTTTTGCACTCCACAACTAAATTTAATCCTGAGTTTCTTCTATTTTAATAAAATTGAAATATTTATTTCCTCTAAATAAAACTTTCAAAATATTATGGACATAATTTTGTCATTTTAAGTAGGAATTATGTATTATCGTGTTATATGAGATTATATAATTTGATTGCTTAAATTTTTGTGCTATGGAATAGCAGATTTTAATCAAGGCTTATCTTGAATATAAATTCAAATAATTAAAGTTTTAATTTAACTATAATTTACTCTCAAAAATAATTTATTTGGATAAATATGTATTTGATTTGATAGAATCAAGAAGCTCGGGGTTAAATGAGATATTAATTTATTTCGAACTTTGATTAATTTAGTCAATCTATTAGATTTGACCATAATTGAAATCAAATTGGCCACAATTACGATGCAATTGGCCAATTAATTTTCAATTTGGACAAAACTTAAATGAATTGGCCAAATTCCCAAATTACCTAATATACCCAATTAAAACCCAATCAGTAGCCCATTTCAAAACAACAAAACAACCCTTTCTTTTCAATAATCCAATCCCCAATTTTGTAGCCCACTTCCATCAATATTTACCCTACTCAATCCCTTCTTAAATCCTTTTCTTTATAAACAACAAAACAACAACAACCACTAGCCAGCCCAAACACTCCAACCTGACCCAGCCCAGCACCAATTACCCCTTCTCTTTCAACAATATCAGCAAAACAACGACAATATAATAGCAAAAACCAGCGTACAAAATACATGTACAACCAAAAAAAACAATAGTGTATAATCCAATAACTGCAATAATGACTCTAAACCGATGAACCCAACTCTAACCATCTTTGATTTATCCAACAATAACCAATACGACTCGATTTCTCTCCTGACATGGCTCTCACACGAGTTGGTACAAAGAAAACCATCAAATCTTCTATCAATAAGGCTAGGTGTCCTATCCAACATCTAACTTCGTAAATTTCACGATAACTTGTACAAATTTGTACATGTTTTGTAAAGTCTTGTTGGTTCTTGGGGAAATTATCCATTTCCCCCAATTGTTGTTGGCTATTTTTTTTTAAATCCAAATAGGTGTACAATTGATTACTACCCTCATCATTTGAATTTCAAATTCCCCCAAAAAAATAGAATTCTGAAAATATCCCTCAATGGTCCTCTATATAAGAGACCCATTGGGAAGTTAAAAAGAGGTTGGAAATCTTGGGGGTTTTCAAAATAAATTGAGAGAGGAAAACCTTGAGAGAAAAATTTTGAGAGACGGGATTTTGGAAGCAAGAACATAAGGAAAAGTAGAAGGAAAAAGGCTTTACTTTTGAGTGAAAAAGAGGGAGAAGAAATATATTCTATTTTCAGCATGAATCCTTGAAGACAGTAGGCTAATCGCTTTCGAAAAGATCTTTTTTTGGTGGTGTTCACAACTCCGACGAAGCTTTTTATTCCATTTTGGTGCCCCCAAACAGGTAGTATCCTACTCTATTTGAGTTTTAGAGTGTTTCTGCCTCATCTTCATCTTCAGTAGTCATGAATAATTATTTAGTATGATTGTATACTGGGTTGTTTGCTGGTAGATGGCTTTGAGAGTCGTAGGTTACATTCATTATAGTTAATGTCTTATCGATATTCAAATCAATGTATACGATGCTATTGTTTAGTATTGTTAACGACACGTTCATTCTTAAAATATTTTAAAGTCATTATTTTTACCTATGAATTATTTCTTTCTTTGATTTATGGTATGTTATGTGGTCTGGACAACGTTGTTAGTGAATTTCTAATTTAATACTTTTTTTTGTATGAACTGCTTAAGGTTTGTATAGCTTTCCTTATGTTAAAGTTCTATTTTTTCACTCTCGGACTGATAGTATTTTGTTATGGTTGATTTCACAGTTAAAAGCTTCATGTTTTATTAGTTTTCAGGTTGATGATATCCTGTTTTAGCTTATTTTACGTCAAAGCTTCTTGCTACGGTTGTTTTCGGGTTGATGGTACCCTGTTTTAGCTGACTTTATGTTAAAGTTTCATGCTTTAATTGTTTCTCAGGTTGATGGAGTCCTGTTTTAGCTGACTTTAAGTTAAAGTTTCATGCATCGATCGTTCCCATGATTCCTCAATGATTCTTTTGTCTATTAAAACCCATTTTCAGTTTGTTAGAAAGAGAATGAGGTTGCTAATATTGTCCTGCTATTTCTATTTTAGCTTTATTTGCTATGTCTTTCTTGAGTGGATTTGAATTTTTTTTTATCCTTCTTCTTCTCTTGAACTTCCTGCCAGTATGTGGTCGGGTTAGGGAGATGAACGCGATAATCGTATATCTGAGTATGTCTATTTAGAGAAAATTGTCTATCATTTTCATTATAGAAATAGAGAATCACAATTGTTTGTCTCATTGAATGTCTACTGTCAAATGGAACTTTGGTTTATCGGTTAGTTTCACTTCTTTGTGTGTTTATTTAGTATCTTGACTGGGTCATGTGGTTATGTTTGGGCACGAAGTTCTCAAAATAGCTTGGAAATATTTTCTTTCATCTTTAGAAACATAAGAATAGCATATAGTTTAGGTGTTGATTGGTTTACCTGAAGTGCACGACTCTTTCTTGGTTTTAATATTGGGAAATGATGATGGTTTTCTTAGTTTAAGTAAAATCTTCCTTGTCTTTATTGATTGGACGGCCTTGTATCCCGTCTAGTATAAGAGAAGAGAAGTGGAATGAATTTATCTTGGTTCATATGTATCATAAACTGATTTATCCCTTTCAGAGATTATCTTCACTTTTTCTTTAAGTGAGATACTAAGGTAACAGAAGCTATCAACATGGAGTGAGTTGTGTGCGAACCTATTCTTGTGATGCTCTTTTCTTTTTAATTATTTCGTAGTTTCGATGAATTCCTTTTCATAAATAAGCACGTGAAGCTATCTGATTGTCACAAAGGGAGGTGAATGGGATTTACTATTAATGTACGGTCCTCTAACAAATGTTGCAGTATTTCTATATTATAGAAAATAAAACCAACATTATATCCTATACTCTCATTTAATGATCATTATATTAGACCAGAAAAAGTGACACCCCCTCTTTTTACTGGATTTCTCTCTCTTTGAGCTCTATATTGAAAGTTAAAAACTAGTAGACAATTCTATGTTCATTAATCTTGCAGCTAAGTTTTCTTTTGTGCATAAATATTGAAGTAGCGACCTTTGAAAGCCTTGGATGTTCTTTGATTGTTAAAATAATTTATGAACATATATTAATACATATATTTTTTTCTTTTGCATGAATCCACCTTAGAGTCCAAACAGGCTCTTTTCTTTTGCATTCCTTAATGAGCCAATGAGGCCTATCTCGTTGAGTCAAGCCTGAAGTTCTAAGTCTAAGAATGATCCCATGGCATATAAGTATGAAGAGTCGAAATAATAAAGGCGGGTCGAGATCCATCTTCGAAGCGGCCAAGAGACTTAAAAGTCTCATTTTATTTTATCTTATTTATTTATCTATCTATTTATTCATTTTTGTCTTTATTTATTTATTTATTTTACTAATTCATTTGGGCCTCAAAGCCAAAGTTGTAAATTTAATACAGGTGGAGCAAAGTTTCAGGCCAAAATGCTCGAAACTAGACTAGGACAGGTGAAATGAGCTGAAAGCCTAGACTAGTTTAGGACAAGTTGATTTGGGCCCACTGGCCTAAGTCTTTTATTCCCTCTTCCCTTTACCCTTCTCCGTGTTTTTTTGCCTTTGTTCGTTGAGAGTTAGTTTAAAATCCTTACCAAGTCTTCTAAATATGTTTTACAGAAATTGCTTCCTAAAAAATCAATCACTTTTCAACAACTTAATCTCTTTAGAAGTTAATCAAAAGATGTTCTCAAACAGTCTGGATAACCGCAAGTTAGCGGATGTTTTAGGTGCCTAACATCTTCTTAAAATGTTAATAGGAACCGCTTACTCAGAATTTTCAAATTTTAAACAATTTTTCTCTTTTGGATCATTTAAAGTATTTTATAAAGGTTTCTTAATTCTATTTCAAAATTAAGTGGCGACTTTGAAAGTCAAAATTTCCGCAAAATGGGTAGTAGCTTGATAATTGGCTTTACTTTGTCTTGATTGACTTGTATGCCTTTCCCCAATATTTTGTGGCCCAATACAATGCCTTCATTAACAATGAAATGGCATTTCTCCCAATTTAGAACAAGGTTGGTTTCCATGCATCTTTCAAGCACCTTGTTTATGTTTTCAAGACATGATTCAAATAAGTTTCCCACCACTGAGAAATCATCCATAAAGACCTCTATTGAGTCTTTTACCATATCTATAAGTATTGACAACATGCAACATTGAAAGGTTGTCAGGGTGTTGCATAACCCAAAAGGCATTTCCTTGAATGTAAATGTCCTGAATGGGTAAGTAAAAGTCTTCTTCTCTTGTTCCTATGGGGTGATACAAATTTGATTGTACCCTAAATAATCATCTAAGAAATAATACCATCCTTACCCCGCTAGCCTATCCAAGATATTATCCATGAAAGGAATTGTAAAATGGTCTTTTTTGGTCCATGAGTTTAGCTTTCTATAATCTATGAACACCACCACCTGGTGACTGGTCGAACAAGGATAAGATCATTCTTTTTATTTTCAATTACCATGATGCCACCTTTTTTTGGGACACATTGTACTGGGCTCACCCAAGTGCTATTGGGTATTGGATATATTATCGCTGCATCAAGCCATTTTATGATTTCTTTCTTCAGCACCTTTTGCATAGGTTTATTTAGCCTTCTTTGACGTTCATTACTTAGTACATGATCTTGTTAAATTTTAATTTTATGGGTACAAATGTCGTGGGCTTTTCCTATGATTCCGCAATTGTCCATCCAATGGCTCTAATGAACTTTTTCACCACCAACTTCAATGCATCCACTTGAAAGGGTTCAAGGTCACTTGTAATGATGATTGGTAATATGTATCTATCCCCCAAGAACACGTATTAAATATAAAGTGGCAAAGGCTTTAATTTAACTTTGGGTGGCTCGATAATGAATGGTTTTATGGATGGGATCTCACATTTTTTTAGATCAAGGTCTAACTTGATCGGGTTCTTGGTATATGATGCAAGACCCATTAAAGATGCCACCATCTCATCGTATTCTTTCACTTCTACCCTCTCACAATTCCATAGCACTATCATCCAACAAGATTAAATCAAAATGGTTCATCATCTCCCCATGAATAACATCAATCTCCAAGATTACTTGTAAGTCCATATGTTTCTTCATGGACTTACATATGTTGAAGGACACCTCCTCATTGTTCAACCAAAAATTTATATCTCCGGATTCCATATCCACCAAAGCTTTCCCAGTAGCTAAAAATAGTCTCTGGATAATAATAGGAACTTCAATATCCATTTCACAATCCAAGATCACACAATCGGCCAAGAAAATATACTGGTCCACTCTTACTAGAATATTATGGAGAACTCCAATCGGCTTCTTGATAGGTTGATCGGCCATGAGCAACTTCATTATGGTAGGTTTCGACTTCCCTAATCTAAGATTGTGGAGTATGGTATAAGTCATTAGGTTTACACTTGTTCCAAGATCACACAATGAAGAAAAAGAAGAAGAAGAAGAAGAAGAAGAAGAAGGCCTTTGCAAATTAAACAATTCAATGGTGCATGGAATTGTAAAAGGACCAGGGTATTTCTTCCTTTTCACTAATGTTCTTGACATAATGGCACTACAATGAATAATACTTGTATAGTTTCATCCTCCACAAGTTACTTCTTCGATACCAAATCTTTCATAAATTTAGCAAATCTCGGCATATCTTGCAAATCCTTAATTAGAGGGATATTAATAGACTTGGTGCTAAATTTATTGAAGAACTTGTCAAACTTTGAATTTATTCCCTTTTACATGAACCATCTAGGGATATAAGGGGGAATATTTTTTGATGGTATGGAGATAACTTGGTAGTCATTTACCTTTGATTTATCAACTATAATCTCACTTTTCTTTGGCTCATCAGCATTGAACCTCTTTCTCTTTGCCTTTGTTTCCTCCCCACTTGGTGTTTCTAAACTTTGCCTCTCCTTGAGATACTTTGATATTTGATTCATTTTTATTTCTAGTTATTGAATGGCACTTGAGTGGGATACAACCGTTCGGTAGAGCTTAGATAAATCACCTCACATTTTATTTACCATTTCACCGGTTCTCTCAATACTACTCAAAATTTGAGCCAAAGTTTATCCATTGATACCCCTAGCCTTTCACATTATGCCATTCTTAGACTTTTATGGTTCCTACCTTGATTCCCAGCATGCCTCTGAGAGTCAAGGTAGGAGCCCTCTGAACTTTTAGGCAACATACTTACTTTCTCATCAACCATTTCTTCCTTCATACTTTCACATGGTTCCACTTTTTTTGCATTTATCATTCTCACACCTTCCATTTGAACTCCTAACATATTCTTAATTAGGAGATCAAGGTATTAAATCACCATGTCCATACTTACATCTTTCTCCTCCTCTTCACGTTTTTCCTCTTTGCACATAAAGGATGAGGAGGGATCCCCTACAGCCACCTCAGCATCTTTCATGTCACAACCCTTCGATAGAATTGCCACTTGATCTAACACTTTTGACGTATCCCCATATGGCGATTTAATGAGTGAGCCACCAAATGCATTGTCTACTATCACTTTGTTATATTGATCCAATTCCCTATAGAAGATTTGGAGAAGTATCTTCTATGACATCTCATGGTAAGGGAATTTTAAGAGCCTTTTTTTAATATTCCCCAAGCTTTATACCATGGTTCTTCATGGAATTGGCAGAAATTAATGATTTCATCCCACAATTGTAACATATCCGAAGATGGGAAGTATTGACTTAAGAAATCTTTTGTAAGGCTAGTCCATGAGGTGAAGGACCACATGGACAAAGACCTTAGCTATACCATCGCCTTTCCCATCAAAGAGAATGTAAAAAGGTGAAATTGGATGGATTCTTGGGAGATATGCACAACATTAATGGGTGCACAAACTTCCAAAAAGCTCTTCAAATTCAAATTCAAGTCCTCATGTGCTTGACCCCCCAAAAATTCCTTTCAAATGGATTAATTGAAGCATCACGCTTGTGACATAAAATATTCCACTTCTCTCGATAGGTGGAATGCGATTGCACTTTCATGCTCATTGCTTCCAAGATAATCTAAGCTATATTGATTCATGGTTATTTGGGAAAAAAGTGATTACTTATAAAGAAAAAAAAACAACTAAAATAAATACACACCACTATGGTATACCCTAAGTAAGATCCAACACCGCACAAGTGAGTACTAAATTTCACTCTTTGACAATGGTTCCATTTTAATAACACTCACCTATACCATTTAAAGTGATAGAGGATGGTTGCTGTCTATATCCCAACTCGCGTTGAGGTCTAATCCACAAGGAGTGAAAGATAGTATTCTTATTATATAGGTAATTAAGTCCTACTAAGATAATACCCAAAGTTTTAGTAAAGTAAACGACATAATTAAAAATGAGAGGGGAGTTGGTTAAGGGAGGACATATGTCACTAGTAACTTGATTCCACAAACTAAGCAACAAATTTTAATTTAACTTTGATATTTGGAAAATCTTGGGATTATGTCTACCGAAGGTCAAATTAGGTACGAGTATGTGAGATTTGATGCACATGCTAGTAAGTTATTAATGTGGTAGGCAAGGTCTAGAACCCTTGAGGCTAATTTATCAACAAAACCTCAAGGATTTCCCTAGTTGAACCTTTCGAACACCAAACAAGTCTGATAATCATATTCACCACTATCTCAATTAGGAATCACTATTTCTAAGATGATACTCAAGATATAGTCAACTACAAAATCACCCTTATGTCTAAGATAGTGAGAATGAGTAAACTAAATCCATTAATTGTCTACTATTGCCTTTGTTTCTACATCCCTCTTTCAAGGATGATGTCGATTCCATAAGTTCACCCAAACCCTTCTTTGAAGGATGGTTTGATCTTTCAAGAGTTTGGGGTTTTCATCCACAAACCCATTTTTGGAATTTGGGGCTTTCACCCATAAATCCCAACCAATTTAATAAAGAAATAGTAGTACCCATTAACAATTAGCTAGCATACACACAAATATATCACAACCCACAACTAAATGCACCTTAGTTCAACATAATCTTCAGGCTAGACAAGTTAGTTACTTATGTAATGAAATAGAAGAAATATACCAGAAAATTCATCCATGGAATCCATAGCAATGAGAGACAAAGAAAAATCTTCTCTTCCCACTTTGATTTCATGAACTTCAACTAGGAAATTTAAATACAAGAATGTTTTCCCCCAAATCCTAGGGTTTAAAAATTCTTTAATTTTTTAATCACCTTTCTCCAAGATTTTTCATACCTAAGGAAATAAAGATTTGGGCCTTATATAGGAAGTGGGATCATCTACTTCCAATTACAAAACTGCCCTGGGTCAAAAATCCCACTACAATGTGATTGCATCAGCTTCATCGTGATCGCGGCCAATGCGATCATAATAAAGTCAACACGACCGCGATAGGTGACCAAACTTGACTGGCCGCAATTGCATCTCTTAAAGCGCAATTTTGGTGGTTAACCCTAATTGACTGGCCTTGATTGTGGATCTAGGACCGCAATCGTGGTAACTAAGCCTATGTTTTGAATATGGTCCCTCAGTTGTGCACTTCTCTTTTCCACTTTGTCTCTTTTCAGCTCAATTCCACATCTCTCTATCTCATTACCTGTATTCCTGTAAAATATGGAAATTAGTATGTTTAGTCACTATGTTCTCTCATTCCTACCTTTAAATCATGGAAATATGCATAATTGTCAAGTATAAATGTGTGGTAAATTCATTGCTCATCAAGTACCTAAAAAACCAGTTGTTAGATTCCAACAAAAATGAGGGGTAGCAAAAGTTGAAGAAAAACTCAAAATTCAAAAAGTTTGAGTTATTCCTAAAGATTCACACCCCTAAGACCTATTTGAAATACCAATAAGTCCAATGAGAAATGAATTTCAAAACAAATAAACATGTTGTACTAGTGGTATTACTCTATTCATTCAAGTTCACTTTCCTGTTGGGGATTAACTCTATATTTTTCTTCAAAACAAGGCCCTACATTATGTTTTTAGACTACTTCAAGGATCCAACATACAAGAATAATAAATTCTATATATTTTTCATTGGAATACACATATCAACTTGTATAAACCATACATAAACAAATTTATAACCATTAGGAGCCAAGAAAGTTACCTCTTTTATGAAAACCGTAAGTGAATAATGAAGAACTCAAGCAAAACCAAAGTTGAAACTTGTTTTTAGCATGTTGGAGAAAGTTGGTACCTCAAATACATGTCAATCTAGCCTTTACTTAAGTGTGGGGGTAGTTTATGTTTTAACAAGGAAGTTTGAATTCAAAGGGAAAAGTAAAGTTTTGAGGATTTGACTAAGTTAGAATGAGGGTAAGAATGTTTTTATATAGGTGGGGATATTTGAAGTCATAGTTAAATGTTGGGGGTCCCAAAATTTAAAATAATAAGTAGGCATATAAACTAACCTAGCCGGGGCTTATACATGTAGCCACCATACGCGGTCTGGCCCTAGGATCTTGTACCACCTGCAGCTATAGGTGTTGGGCGCAGGTGCCGGCCCAAAACATTTGGATCACTTTTTGCAACCCGAACTTGGTGTTTTGATATTTTTCCAGATACTCAAGGTCTCGCAACCTAAGTTTTAGATCCCAAAAGCAAAATTAGATGGCAAAGTCCATAACCTACCATTTTTCATCCTAAAAATTTCAAATTTTCAATTTATTACTCAACTTATTGTGTGGGACTCGTGACTATGATGGGATGATCACACAATACCCTAACCTGGAAATCGATGAATATAGATTTTTTTACCATATTCCTGATAAGGTCCTATCACGACCCAAGGCTACCCCTAGTCAAGACAATAGTGCTTACGGACACAAGTGATCACAAGCTAACTCATGAGCTAGTACCTATTGTGAGCACTGAACAATATAATGACAATTGACATATGCAGAAAATAACTAATAAGTCCATAGGGTTTAGATACTGAAAATACAACTGAATTCACAAGTTTGAAAATATCTGTCAAGACTTATAATGTTGATAAAAATAATGACTATCTAAATGTCTAAAAAGCCTTTAACTGACTAATTGTGAAGTCGATGGGACAAACCCCAACTAACTTCAACTGACTATAATAAAGAAATATTGAAATAACTGAATCAAAGATTTACTTGTCCTCGAAGGATGAGGACTCACCACTGTTGTTATTGCTGTAATGCTGAACTATCTAAGTGTTGTTGGAAACTATGCATCTGAACCTATGATATAAGAAATCATAGCGCGAAGAAAAGTATGAGATCAGTACTTTGAATGTATTAGTATATGAGATTAGATTAGGCTGAATTGGATGGGTTAACTATGCATGAATATAATGACTGACTAAATAGTATGAGATAACTGAGTATGCATACATGAAAACTAAAACACTGGGAATGCAAGACCAAGAATATAATGTTTCTGAAAAAATCTATAAACTGAATTACTGAAATCCGATTATTGAATAACTGGTAATCTGTATGCTTTGGTCAAACAAACCTGAACTAAATTATGTAGTGAATACTAAACTGAGACTGTGGGAGGTATCATGTAACAAACATGCCCCAATCTGAGCTAATCGAGGTCCAACATATAACCCCAGTTAGAAGGGTGTCAATACTGTTCCACCAGTACTAATTTTGGTTGTGTTGATCCACTAAAGTGGTGTCTCAAGGAACTAGGGAGTCAGTCCTAAACTAGAGGGTGACCCTAAGAGGGTGTTAATCCTAAACTGGTAGATGATATCTTATAAACCTACGCTAGCTACATAGTTCTAGAACTTATGGACTGCTACTAAGGACCCAATCCTAACTGACGGGTTAGCCCTCATCCCTAGGTTCGCTCGATGCTAAATCCTACTCCCAACTGAATGACATTGTGTAATGGACTAAACTAAGCTTAACTGAACAAACAACTAATCATAATAACTAACTGAATGATAATGCTCATGGTATATCTGAAATCATTCTAAAGATACAGAAATTATGTAAATAGCTAAGTATCGGGTATTCATAACCCTCTAACACTGAATAGAAATAACAATGCGAACATATAAAAGCTTTGAACCATAGTAGGGAATCACTCTTCAAAATCCAACACTTAGCCATTTCATCAAACACATGAGAGTCTTCAACTTAAGCATGGAAATGGGTAAATCACGTGATAAAAACATAGTTTCAACACAAAAAACATGATTTAGGTTTATAAATGATAGGATTTTCATATTCAAAACATGCAATGGCTCATTCCATCAGAAACACGTCTAATCATGACTTGAAATCAAATTATCAAGATGTTCATGGGTATAATTCAACTTAATCATGTAAAATTCATAATTTAGATCATAAAAAGGGATTCTTGGACTCTATGGGTGAAAAGGGCCCATTGATGAACATCACACCTAACTTAAACCCTTATGCTTGAAAAAGAAACACCAATCTTGATGCTTTCTTAAATGTTCTTGAATTTGGGATCTTGAATTCTTCGTTTTCTTTGAGGGAAAGTAATAAAATTTGATGTTCTTTGGAGATGACTAGGGTTTCATTGAGAGGAGGATTGGAAAAAATGGACAAATAATTCCCTAACTGACGTTATAATTTGTAATTTGATGACTTGGATTGAGGGGAAAAGACACAATTTCCCCTCAGACATTTAAATTCATAACTGGAATTCATTTTAAAGTGGCACCACAACGTGATAAGGGATCTATCGCTATTACAACTGTGACGCGGCCCTATCGCGATGAACTGCTGAATTGTGATCTAAACATGACCAAATCTTTATTTAAAAAATCTGAAACTTTCCCTAGACATGCTTCTTAGACCCCTAAACATGAATTAACTTAAAAACCAACACCTTGAGGTCAGGAATACCAATTTAAAAATACTCAAAGTTAAGAGGCCTTAAAAATGACAAATTCCCTAATACTTTGATGAAATTTTTAGCTTTAGGCCTCTCATACATGCAACTAGGAGCTGAACTGAGCTAAGAATAATATGGGGTATTAAAAATATCTCCCTATTGGGAACATTCATCCCCAAATAAGATTGATTAGGCTAAAGGTTCTAAACTAAGGCAACTGAGATCACACATTCTGAACATGCACAACTGGAAACATAATTACATGACTGAGTCTGAAATATGATACATGACTAAACTTAATTTGCGAATGCACGCAATGACATGAGTATGGTCACATAGTTGGAACTAAGAATGGAAAAGAAACAATCTAAGGAAAAATGTTACCTTATGTTGAGTCTAATTTTACGAAGAAAATATAAGGGTACTTGGTACGCATGTCTGCTTCTGCTTTCCAAGTGGCTTTCTTAACCGACTGAGTTTACCAAAGAACTTTGACCAAGGGAACTTCTTTGTTCCTTTGTCTTTGAATTTGATGATCAAGGATCTCGACTGGGATTTCATCATAAGAAAGGATATCTTGAACTTCACTACTTTCTAAAGGAACTAAAATAGCTAGATCACCAATACACTTTTTTAATAGGGAAACATGAAACATTGGATGAGCTGATGCCAAATCTGCAGGCAACTCAAGCTCATAAGCCTCCATTCTAAAATGACTTAAAATTCTGTAAGGACCAATATATTGGGGGCTAAGCTTCCCCTTCTTGCCAAATCTCTTTACCCCTTCATGGGCAAAATTTAGAAATAAACCAAATCCCCAATTTTAAACTCAATATCCCTTCTCCTCAAATTTTCATAGGATTTTTGTTGGCTTTGGGTTGTCTTAAGCCTCTCCCTAAATTATGACCCGTATGCTTTGGAAGTTGACCCTTGTGATGATATTGCATACAATTTCTCAAAAGTTGCTGCATCAAGCTGCTTTGCTAGTACCCCAAGATAGGTCCTTAGCAATATAATTTCTTATGCTACTATGTCATCAGTAACTTTCTGTTCATAGGAGGTACTAATAACACAAGTGCCAGATCCCCTCTCAACCTTCAGAGTTTGACACCCTCTATTAATAAGTAAGATGTAATCTAAATTCTTTCAAGCTACTTCCTAGTGTAATCTTGTAAAAGCTTCTCAAAATATAGTGTCTGCCATAGCTGTGGAGCTGATGGTCAAGGTTCTGTAGAATATCTATATTAAGCTCATCCAAAAAATCGATGATTAGGCACCATACTCAGCTTCTTATTAAACCTAAACCAAGCTTCATACATAGACTCTGACTAAAACTGTTTGAAATTATAAATCTCTTCCTTAAGCTGCAACATTCTTGATGGAGGAAAGAACCTATTCAAGAATTGCTTGCACAACTCATTCCATATAGTGGTAGATCCTCTTGGCAATTCCCCTAACTATAAAGATGTTTCTCCTGTAAGTGGGAAGGGGAAAAGACTCAGTCTAAGTGCTTCCCAATTTACCCCTAGATTTTTATACGAACTATAGATCTCGATAAAATTGACAAGGTACAAATTTGCATCATCTTTAGGCAGACCTACAAGCGCACCCTTCAAATTTAAGAGTTGTATCATTGTGCTCGTAATAACGAACTTGATGCCTGGGGTAAAATTGTAGGAACTATGGCTCCAGTCTCTATTATTTCAACATATCCCAAGTCTTTTTCATCATCTATATATGGATTCACATACTTATATGTTATGATCACTTGAATACGGGCACCTTGAGTTCTATTTTAGTTTTCACCGAGTTCTGCTCGGCGTTCTACTACTTTTATCTCTTCAGCTAGCTCTGCCTCCCTAGCTACCCGCTAAGCTTCTTCATTTTCCTTACTCTCAGCTTTAACTTGAACTAATTTCTCACTAGTATGTTGATCAATAATATCATGTATCCTTTTAGAATAAGGAGGTATAATATCACGAACTTCTTCTAAAGGTTCATCTCTTTTATGCTCAAACATCCCACCAGGTGTTTTTGGGATCTTCTTTGGATTCATATTCACTGGGAGTAAGGGATTACCTCTACTCTGTGTGCTAGGCATACACTGGTGTATGCCCAACTAAGAACTAAAGGAAAAACCTTAAAACCTCAATAACTTTAAATAATAAATCAATTTCGTGTTCACCAAAATTGTGCTATAATTTTGATAACGTCTAAACAACACCTTCTATTAGATGATGATACAATCACTTTCAAAATATAGTAACAACCCAGTCATAAGCAAGGTCTTTCAACCTATACGCAGTCAAATCTACACTATGTTCCTCAGATAAATGCATCACCTGAGTAATCTTCCGCACTTCCTCTAAAAACAACCGTGGATCCTCATCAGACTTAGACCCATAGAATTCCAGTGGATTCATCCATATGAAGTCATGGATACTGGAAGCAGTTGAATCACCTTCCTGTTGCTGTAGAGTTGGGGTCAGGTTGGCCTAAACATTTGTAGTAACAGCTTAGGCCAGCGCCTGAAAGGCTGCCCAAAATTCAGTATGAGACACGTTTTTATTTAATGGGTCAGCGGGTTGACGTTGTTGACCATCATTATTTCTTCTCGCTCGATGTGGAGGAATTTTTTTGAAAGAGGAGAGCACGAATCAATAGCAGAGAGAGACACTTTAAGTACGATAGACTTCTGAAAGAAAGAATCACACTTTTTCCTAAAACATCTTGTAGCCTCTTGCTCATAGATGTGGCACGCTACACACCGATGATCAAGACTCCACTTAACACAACTTGTTAGACTCCCTAGGACACCTTAAAACCTTAGGCTCTGATACCAAGTTTGTAACGCCCCAAAAATGGGTCCTGGAGCATCACACGGTGCTTGAGGCTATGAGTAGCCCCAAGATAACCCTTTGAGCCATTTGTATTCAGTTCAACACAAATCAACGGGGTTTCCATAGATAACCCTCAAATATCAACATAATGATCATCATCCAAGAATAAAAGAATTTTAGAAAGATAACAAAATACGACTTATTAGTCAACTACCAACATCTATACTAGTCTGACAAGCCTCTAAGAAAATCAATAAAACCAGTGAGCTATTGAGACATGCCCCAACTGACTCATACTTAGTTATCAAATATAAATAATTCCGTTAAACCAACATCAAACATCACGTCCTCAAAACATGAGGACTCACCATAATAGAGGATGTAGAATAGCGTGCCTGAAGAATCACTGTCGAACTTGGAATTGAGCACCTAAACCTACATTCTGAGAAAATGCAGTCCACATCCGAAGATGTGGGTCAATACCATGAAAAGGAACTGACTATATCGGGGTGTATGCAGTTGTATAAACATCATCACCACAAATATTTATAAGAAATATGCAGGATGTATGAAAGACTCACATTGCTCGAAAAAAATCATCATAATCATGAGAGGATAAAATAAGTACAATAACATATGTGAGTCATCATATAATTTGTCAATCACTTTCAATTCATCAATAATATCAATTCTCATAATGTAAATATCATTTAAATTTTTCGAAAGAATAACTTTCACAATTCCACTTTCAAATTGCTTCACCATTCACCATAGACATATGGAAACACACACATAGGGAGATCCTATAACCGACATAAACCATATGAGCTACATGGATTCCAACGTACAACCCACGTTAGGGAAAGCCATCCTATCCTTGTTATTGGAGTATGACTATCGATATCAAATCCACACAAACTAGTGATCACTATATAAATCATCCTCAGGCTCACTCCTACAGGGGCACGTAGTTCTAGGGAAGTAAGGTCGCTTTATACCTCCCACTCAGTGTTAAAGATTTCTCCTGGACATAGCTCAGATCATTTCAAAGACAATCTACAACAAAACAATTTCAGTAACATATAAATATACATCGGGAGCCATCATGCTTCCCATCTATCAAAATCAACCACGTTGTGGATTTCTTTCACACTCGAGTTCAAAACAACTCCATTAAGACCAAAAGGTCAAATCATTCAAAATATCTCAAATATTCAACATCAACGTGCTTATAACACACACTTTCTAAAAAAACAATTTCCAATGGGGATTCACGACCCAAATATCAAAATCATGATAAATATCATTCAAGATTCATCCTTTATATCTCCACACATGTAAATTCATCTTTCAAAATCTTAAATATCAAGATTTAATAATAATCATCATAAGATAGGGGTTCATGCTTCAAATTTGTAAAAATCAAATAAAAATCATGCCTTTGTAAAGAAAATTACTTTTGGGCACAAGAACGAAAGAGAGTTCTTGTTCAAAAACCCCACATACCTTAAATGATGAACTTTAGATCGATACTCGTTTTTGAGATGGTAATCGTGCCTTTGAATGATGGTTCTTGGAGTTCTTGAACTAGGAACTTGGAATCTTGAATAAATTTGCAGAATTAATGATGAACTTTGGAGGTTCTTAAAGTTGGATGTAGGAGCTTAGGGTTTTCTTTTTGAGGGAATTTGATGAAATATAACATATAATGCTTCTAATAGGCTTTAATATAGGGTTTGGATGGATTTTGGGTGAGGGGGAATGACCAAAACGCCCCTCAAAAATCAAATAATTCTCGAATCTATCCTTTGGTGGACTGTTTTGATAGTTTGAAGTAGATCAATCATAACGTTTTACTCCGATATCCAAATTGGATGAAACAAATTTCATTAGAAAGAGGACTCTCATATATTTCCATTGATATATAGTATCTCACCCAGATCCTTGCTTATAAGGAGTTATGATCGTTTGAAGTTAATCCTAAAATTTGCTTTTGATAGGCTAAAGTAGATCGACCATAACTTTTTGCTTCGATAGACAAATTGGATGAAAGTAATTTCATTGGAAAGAGGACTCGTAGAGCTTTCCGTTGATATATAGTAGATCACCCAGATCACTATGTACAAGGAGTTGTGATCATTTATAGTTGGATCAAAAATACGCCAGGCCTCAGTACTTTTTCCTGCATGTTTTACTTTTCACTACTATTCATGGTTCGATTGGAATGTTCATAACTCGTCGCTCGGGTGCCTGTTTTGGATGATCCACATATCGTTGGAAAGCTTATTTGATACTCTACACAATGGTGGGTCATAATATAAGACATTCCACACAAAAAATTTATAATTCATTCTAGAAGATAGAACCCACATGTTTACGCACAAAATTTCAACAAAAAAATTTTTGGGGTATTACAACAAACTATTAATAGATACTATCAATCCAAAATCTTTAGGATCATATCAACTATAAGTTTAGGATCTACTACATTCATTACATCAATCATAGGAGGTTAACCAAATCTTTAGATGGAACATGCATATAAAAGAGCTAGAAAGAAAGTTTTGATAGAGTAAAATAGTAATCTATAACCATAATCCCAAGGAGGATTTCCAAATAAGAGATGCTCAAAAGGAATTTAAACTTGGATTACAACTAATATGTCCATCATGAAACAACATCCAAATTGGCTTTTGATGCGACCGCATAGTGGACCCATAAATAGTTCATGTATTAAGATGCTCACATGATAATGAGGCTATCAAGGAGGAGCCTAAGAAATATTCAGAGTTTAAAGAAAGACTCATGCAAATACTCAAGCCTCTTGCTTTCACCAAAATGTGAGTCATCGAGACTACATATGAAGATAGTTTACACAACGTGTATACTGCTCTCATGATCAATACCATGCCATGAATAAACCTACATAGAGATATGAATCTCAGCACTTGATCAGCTCCAACAACTTTAAAAAGAATCAATTAAAGAATGCTTTGATGCTAATTATTAGATGAAAGGGAAAAGAGATAGAATGTTGAAACATAAGGGACACCACTTTAGCAAATGACCAAATAAGCCTTTGAGAGAAAGCTCGTGATTATCAACCATACCGTTCTCCACCTACCCACCCTTGTCACCAAATTTTCTTGATTCTTCTCTAAGTTTTCTTGATTCTCCTTATGTGGAACTACATTTGGACATTATTCCTACTTTACGACACGTTGGAAACCTAAGTCAGACTCGATCATATAAATAACAAAATCTTTTGTCACGGCCCAAACTAGGGCTTGGCCATAACGGGTATCTTAAGTCCCACGTGGACCAAAGATCACCCCCTGTACCTAACCAAACCAGACCCAACATCCCTAAGGTTGGAAAAATTCTAAAGTATAACAAGATATCATGTAATAAGCTTACGAACATTAAAAAAAGTTCATAACCAATGATCAAAAATTGCCAAAACAATCAATCGACATCACCCAATATCCACAGTAGTCCAAACAAAGCCTCCTAAATAAATAATCAAAAACTAAATATTAATAAAGTGTCAGGACATGCCCCCCAACTATAGAAAAATTAAGTCAAAATAGTTTGAGACACAAGAGACCAAAACATAAAATATAGACTTCTAATATATGAAAGCTTACCACTTTAATATCAACTCATGAACTAATCTTGAATCCTAATAACTGAGCAGAAGGAATAAAAGTATGACCAATTCCTACATCACATGAGGATACAATGTTTGAAGATGGTTAGTAGTTTATTCATGAAACACCTTGGATTTTTGGCCCATGAGAATTCTTGAGCATTCAGCTCACTGCCTTGGTCACAACACGTGGTGAAGTGTTGTGAGATATGGTTATAGTTTTTTAGACCCTGGTCATAACTAAATTAGAAATATGGTGGCAAGGTTCTACTCTGAGTACGAGTGGCTCACTATGAGCCATTAGGATATGCTACTAGTTATAAGTTCAAATATAGGTTGTCTAGTGTTCAATTAATTTAGGTTCTATCTTCCTCATTACTAGACCTTATGAGTCATAAAATCTCCTTAAAAGTGGGTTAGTGGAGTCGTAACATGGGCATTATATAGGGGTTTGAGTCATGGTCTTGGTTACGAACCATGGTCATGAGTCATAAGGTGTTGGTACAAGTAAAGGGGATGACTCGAGACCAAAGGTGGGTTTTTTCCAGCTTTTAAGTTAAGGGGAATCTAGACATTTCTTACTTCAACTCCTTGGATCCAACGACTTAAATCCTTTCTTGAGACTTCATTATCACATGATTACAAATTAAACACTCCCAAATTCACTCTCAAACTCTCTATTCAAGTTAAGTCTAGGGAATCAAAGAAAGTGGTCATCTAGGGTTCTAAGGTTCCTTTCTTCTCCAAATTTCTTGGAATCCCAGGCATGTTACTATTCCCTCATTGTTAATTTTGCAAAATCATATGATTTAGAGTATTGTTCATAAGGTTACTCTTTTGGTTTTGAAAATAAAGGTTGCGGGTTTCTAAATGTTATGAATTGAACAATGTTTCCCATGGTTTATGCATATAATTTTCATGCTTTTAATATGATTTTAAACTTTTGGGTGCATGGGTATGGTGAATGAACTAGGGAATAATGACTTTCCCAAACTTGTAATTTTTGAAGTGGTTATAACCCCAACCCCATAATATAAAATTGGTTTTATTTATGAAAACTGTGGAAATTTGTAAAATTGATTTAGTCTTGAACTATGGCATGATATAAAGTAGTAGTTGATATACAATATTTTGATTAAATAAACAATGAGAGTTGGTGTTCCGCAATGTGTATTAATGAATAAAGTGAGTTATTCTTCCCATGTTAATGGAAGTTGTTTTCGCATGATGTTTTAACTTACAAGTATAGTTGGCATAACGATACCAATAATGTATTCCTAAATATGTATCGGGGTTTATTGAATGAGGATATGTGAAAACTATATTAGTTGGGCCCTAATAAGGGTTGTTTAGCTGAGTCATAAAAGTGGAGGTCTAAGTGACCAATATTGGAAATCGTGTTGCCGATGCGGGGGCCAAAGTAACCAGGGAGGTTTGAGTCCCCCTTATTACTATTTCATGATTAGGGAGGTTCGAGTCCCTTGTAAATCATTATATGATTAGGTGCTTAAGTTACCTTGGTATATATTGGAGAGTTTGAGTCCCCCATGTGCATATATATAAGAATATTCTTTGGTTCATACCGCTACATGTACTGGGCCCCGACCAGGGGTTAAGAACTAGGGACCATATAGCTCATGGGTATTATTATATAATGGTTAAGCTATAAAATATAGGCTAAAGTTTTGAAAATTATGTTAATCCTTTCTCCCCCTCCCAGCATGTGACAAATATATCTATGTATTTGTATTTGGCTATGTGCACTGGCTTTTATATCATTTTAACTATTGATTAAAGTATTATGTTATCCTTATCCCCGAGTTTCATGCTAGCGTTCACCCCACTAACCATCCTCAGATGTTGTATCCTCATGTAATGCAGGAACATACTATACTTCTTCCTTTCCTGTACTTAGAATAGGATTTGGGATCAACTCGTGAGTTAGACTAAAGTGGTGAGCTTCCATACATCAGAAGGACCTATTTCATGCTTGGGTTTATTTTATGTTTTGACTATTTCTTTGGATTTAGTTTTGGCTATGGTCGGAGGCATATCCCGATTGAATATTCTTTGGTTTTTATTAGAGGCTTTATCAGAATACTTTAGGCATGGGTAGTATCAGTATCGGTGTTGGCATTATCAATGATATTGGTATTGGTTGGATGTTTGTTGTAAATAATTGGTTTTTTTATATACTTATTATAATGGTTTTTTATTTTATACTCTCTTATCTTATTATATGCTTGGAATTCATCTAATAGGGGGTATAATATAGGTGATGGTTTGGGTATTAGGGGTGGTCATCGGTCTTGGTTGGACTTGAGATGCCAGACACAACTAGGCTTGGGTTCGAGTAGTGTCAGATTGGTATTAGAGCCTAGGTTTAGTGTTATTGGGTGTCCAATAAAAGCCATGTCAAGTAGAGTCTCTTTTATAGGTGTGTAGCATGCCACACTTATAAGAGGGAGGCTACGAGATATTTAAGAATATTTCCCTTTCTTATTGTTCTATTTCAAGCTATAGAGTTTAAGGTCTTGAGTCTCTCTAATTCCTATTTGTTCGCTTTTCAGATCATGCCTCCTCGATGATCTGATGCTCATGGAAACTCCTCTATTCTTCTTGAGGACAACACTAATGGGACACACTTTTCTTATGTGGTATAGACCTGATCTAAAGGTCTAGGTCTTGATTACTCTCCAAGAGTTCCGTCGATCCCCTTTAGTTCTCCTCGAGCTCCTCGGGCTGATATGACGAATGTGTAATTTCATCAGTCTATTCATATGTTGGCTCAGTTGGTAGCTTTTTAGTATGAGCGTGTAGCTTCTATTACTCTATTTTCTATAGCCATAAAGGTTTGCCAATTTATAAGGTTGAGCCCTCCTGTGTTCACTGGTGTTAAAGTTGAGGAGTATCCTTAGGGTTTTATCGATGAGATAGAGAAGATCTTTTGAGTTATGCATACTACTAATATGAAGGGTGTAGAATTCGCTGCCTATCAGCTGAAGGATGTAGCCTACCAATGGTATGAGGAATGGGATCGTCTAGGGATGATGATGTTGAATTTGTACTGTGGGATATTTCTCTAATACTTTTCTGGACCAATTCTTTCTCCAGGAGTTGAGGGAGGTGAAAGCAAAAGAGTTTGTTAATCTGAAGTAAGGCAGGATTACTATCAAAGAGTATGCCTTGAAATTTTATCAATTTACCGATGAGGGATAGAATAAGAAAGTCTTTCTCTAAATTGTCCCATGATTTGATTCTAAAGAGTAAGGCTACCTTGCTGTACAAGGATATGGACATCTCTAAATTGGTTGTGTATAAGTAGCAAGTTGAGGATGAGAATAAGTGTCAAGTAGAGATAAGAAAATGACAAAATAAGAAGTTTAGATTTTCTGATCAGAGTGGAGATAAACAATAGAGAGGTAAAGATGATGGAAAGTGGTCTATGATGAAGTGGGCAGTTCCTACTGAACGACTAGTTCTCCTTATCTGAAGTTGTTGAGTGACCGTCGTTCTTACCATAATAGTGGGTTTAGGGAACATGGTGCATAATCTCAGGCTGGTGGGGCTCAGTCTGCTCCATTATACCCTCTTTGTAGATTATGTGAGCAGATGCACCATGGGTTTTGTAAAGAAGGGAGGAATAGGTGTTTTAAATATGGAAAAACTTGTCATCTTCAAAGGGATTTTCCTTCTAAGGTTGCTTTGGGGGCAAATAAGATTCTTGTTTCCACTTAGTCATCTCCTGCACAAAAGGGTGTTATTCTACTTTTGGCACGGGCACTAGCCAAAATTAATTATACGCTCTTGCTACCTGCCAGGACTTTAAGGCATATCCTGATGTCATTACTAGAATGTTATGAATCATTTCTTATGATTTGTATTTCTTGCTTGACCTAAGGTCTACTCTTTCTTATGTGACCCCATTTTGGTTTTGGTCCTGAGTGTATCCCTAACCCTTTTTCTATTTCAACTCTTGTGGGTGACTCTGTGGTTGCTACAAGAGTCTATAGAGGTTGTGTGGTATCTTTTGGTGGTCAAAAAACTCTGGTAGATCTGATAGTATTTAACATGGTCAATTTTGATGTAATATTCAGGATTTATTGGTTGCATTTATATTATTCCTCTATATATTATTGAACCTATAAGGTCACATTTAAATTCCCTAATGATCCAGTCATTGAGTGGTAATTGGGTTCTCTAGTTCCTAAGGGAAGGTTCATATCATATCTTAGAGCTCAGAAGTTGATTTCCAAGGGATGTCTCTATCATTTTGTCCGGGTTAAAGATTCTAACTTAGAGGGTCCTTCATTGATATCTGTTCTCGTGGTTAGTGAATTTCCTAAGGTTTTTCTTAATGATCTTCCTAGTGTCCCTCCCAATAGAGAGATTGATTTTAGGATTGTCCTTGTTTCGAACAGTTAACCTTTCATTATCCCTCCTTATATAATGTCTCTAATTGAGTTAAAAGAGCTTAAGAGTAGCTGAAAGACCTCCTTAACAAAGGTTTTATCCATCTTAGTGTATCTCTATGGGGTTCTCCTATCTTTTTTGTGCATAAGTAGGATGGTTCTCTTGGAATATGAATCTATTATCGTTATTTGAATAAGGTTATAATGAAGAATAAGTATCCCCTTTCTCGAATTGATGATTTGTTTGACCAACTTCAAGGAGCTAGATGTTTCTCTAAGATTAATCTTAGGTCTTGTTATCATCAGAGAAAGATTAGGGAGGTGGATATCCCTAAGACTGCCTTCCAAACCCAATATGGTCATTTAGAATTCTTAGTCATGTCTATTGGTTTGAGTAATGCCCCGATAGAATTCATGGACTTGATGAATAGGGTCTTCCATCAATTTTTAGATTTGTTTATCATCGTGTTTAGTGTTGATATTCTAGTGTATTCCAAAAGTGTGGTGGATTATGTTGATTACCTCTGTATCGTGTTGTAAATCATGAAAGATCAGCATTTAATTTGGTAAGTTTTTAAAGTGCATATTCTGGTTTAAATCTGTTGCTTTTTGGGGTCATGTCATTTCTAGCAAAGGGATCATGGTGGATCTACAGAAGGTTGCAGTGGATAAGAAGTGGCCTAGGCCTACACTCCAATTGATATTTGGAGATTTTTGGGTTTAGCCGGTTACTATAGGATATATGTGGAAAGTTTCTTGATTATAACTACCCTATTGACTAAGTTGACCCAGAAAAAGGTGAAGTTTTTATGGTGTGACGCTTGTGAGGGTAGTTTTGAGAAACTGAAAGATAAATTGACTTTAAATCTAATTTTGACTCTGTCTAAAGGTACTGATTGTTTTGTTATCTACTGTGATACGTCCCGTATGGGACTTAGGTTGTGTGTTGATGCAGCATGGTAGAGTGGAGGCCTATACTTTTAGGCAATTAAAGGCTCATGGGAAGAATTACCCAACCCATGACTTGGAGTTTTTGGCTGTGGTGTTCACATTGTAGATCTGGTGTCACTATTTGTATGGAGTTCGTGTAGATATCTTTTTTGATCATTAGAGCTTGCAATACATGTGCACCTGGAAGGAGTTGAATCTCAGGCAGAAGAGGTGGCTTGATTTGTTGAAAAATTACAACATGAGTCTCCACTATCACCCATGTAAAGCTAATGTGGTTTCTAATGCTCTTAATAGGTTATCCATAAAGAGTCTAGCTCACGTGGATGAAGATAAGAGAGAATTGTTGAAAGATATTGACCATTTGGCTAACCTTGGGGTTTGTCTTTTAGACTCTGAGGATGGTGGTGTGTTTGTAAAAGTAGTGGCTAAGTCACCCCTTATTGCTAAAATAAAGGAAAAACAGGTATTGGATCTTTTCTTAATAAAGATCAAGGGATATATGGGTCAGCAAAAATTTTTACCTTTTTAGATCGGTGGAAATGGTATATAAAGGTACCAAGGAAGATTATGTGTTTCCGATGCAGATGGGTTGAGAGAGAGGATCTTAGCTGAGGCTCATGAGACATATTACATCATTCATCCTAGTTCGACGAAGATGTATCATGATCTTAAGAAAATTTATTGTCGGAGGATACTGTGATGATATATTTATACCTGACAAGGTCGGAGGATACTGCGATAATATATTAATACTTGGTAAAGACAGATGATACTGTGATGATATATTGATACCCAGAAATGTTAGAGGATATTGTGATGATATATTGATACCCGACAAGGCCGTAGGATACTATGATAATGTATTGATACTCAAAAATGCCAAAGATTGATAACGTTGATGATGTTCATGATGATGACAATCATGATGGAGATGGTTATGATAGTGAGATTGTGATATTTATTGTGTACTTTTCATTCATTCCTGCCTTTGCGTCGCCTATCACCAGTATGCACCTATGTCTGTCATCTGATATGGGATGGTTGCATAGATATGGGTGAAGAGTATGCCTTGTATTATTGTATGTTGATTGAACCTTTCGAGTCTGGGGCGGTGGGGGTACACATAGGCTCAGCTAAGTATTTCGTTGTCCGTAGTAGCTGATTTATTCACGCTATTATTAATATTGTAATTATCATTGTTATGATCATTATTATTGCTATCTTATGACATATTGATCATTGATCTAGTATCGAGTTCTGAGGTTCTGTATGACCTCTTCTATCTTATGATGGCATTATTATGCACAATTATTTTATGTCTAGCCATATGGATTAGAAACCCTGGGTATGATAGTATTAAATCCTGGTAGTATTATAATGAGGTTGAGGATATGATGATCTCTGTTATTCTTTGAGATGACCTCGTGTTTATATGTATATATATAGAGAGAGATCTAGCTATATGAATCTATGGTACTACCATATATCTCTTCCTTTATTTGTTCATATTGTATAGCTGTTTCTTCGCCTTTTATATTTCTATATATATCCTTACTTCGTCCTTTATTTATGTATTGGCCTGGGATATATAGTATAGCATTGACATCTATTAATGGTGGCTGAAATAGGATAGTTTATTCGGATAGTTCCTTAGTCTTATAATATGTTAGACTCTTGGACTTAAACAGGGTAGTTGTCCCTTATTGTTCTTATGGACTTGTTATATGATTTCTAGACTCTTAGGTATAGTTTTCATTCAGTTTATATGTTGTATATATCTGCTTTATCTTTTGTGCTCAGTTGGTAGTTGTCTACTGAGTACCATTCATTTGGTACTCATACTATACTTCTGCAGCCTGCATATCATAGTATGGGTTATCACTGTTGATGTGTGTATCATGCGGAGCAGCCATGGATCAAAGACTTAGAGTGAACTCCTAACGTTTGGAGTACTACTCATCTCTCTCTAATATGTTAGACAAGTCTCTCTAACGTATACTAAGAAAAGTTGTATCAGTGTATTTCTCTTGATATTTCACTTTTTTACTTTGATTATATTTAGAAGCCTTGTACTGATACCACTAAGTTTTGGAATTTGTATGTATTATTCTTTATATCATTTATTCCTCATTCTTTTTCTTATATTATTGAGTAGTCCATTACTAGCCGTTCTGGACTACGGGTTGGCTTGCCTACTGGTGGGTTATGGTAGGCACCATCATTACCTAAGAAATTTGGTCATGACAACAACAGGTGGCTTCATTTTTTGTTCCTATACCCGATGGTGTGGCATCTTCTTCTGTTACTACTCCTGGTTCCAGTGTTTGTTAGAATAATTTGTATGCTTTTGTGGCCCATCAGGAATTCGAGGCATCGTCTGTTGTTGTTACTGGTATGTTGCAGCTCTTCTCTCATGGCATATATTGCTTGCTTGATCTGAGTTCTACCTTTTCCTATATGACTCTTTATATAGTTGTGTCTTTTGGTTTTGATCTGGAGATTATTTTAGATCCATTTTCTGCTTCTACCTCAGTAAGAGATCCAGTCATTACTGAACGAGTCTATAGGGGGTATGCGGTATCTATGAGTTATAGGCAGACTTCGACAAATATATTAGAGATGGGTATGGTAGACTTTGATGTAATCTTGGGCATGGATTGGTTGCATTCTTGTTATGCAAATTTGGATTGTTGAACCCATAGGGTTATCTTTAGATTCCCTGGTGAGCCGAAAATAAAATGCGAAGGTTGTTCCTTAGCACCAAGGGGGAAGTTTACTTCTTATCTTAGGGCTCAAAGGTTAATCTCTAAGGGTTGTCTTTATCACTTGGTTCGGGTTAAATATTCTCACTCGAAAATTCCTTCGTTGTAGTTAGTTTTAGTAGTTAATGAGTTTCTAGAGGACTTTTTGGATAATCTTCCAGGTGTTTCTCTGAATAGGGAAATAGAGTTTGGTATTGATTTGTTTTTGGACACTCGTCCAATTTCTATTTCCCCATATAGAATGGCTCTATCTAAGTTAAGGAAACTCAAGGAGCAAATTAAGGATCTTCTAGACAAAGGGTTTATTCGACCTAGTATTTATCCATGGGGTGCACTGATGTTGTCCATATGCAACAAGGATAGTTCTCTTCGTATATGCATTAACTACAGGAAGTTGAATAAGGTAACAGACAAGAACAAATATCCTCTTACTTGGATAGATGATCTATTTGACCAGTTACATGGTGCCAAGTTCTTTTCCAAAATAGATCTTCCATCTGGGTACCACTAGTTTCAGATTAGGGAGGTGGATGTCCCTAATATGGCTTTTCACACTTGGTATGGGCATTATGGGTTTTTGGTGATTTCATTTGGATTGACAAATGCCCGGCAGCATTTATGGATTTGATGAATAGGGTGTTTTGAAAGTATTTGGATCTCATCGTCATTGTATTTATTGATGATATTTTGGTGTCAAAGAGTGAGGTGGATCATGCTAATCACCTTTGTGTGGTGTTGCATACCTTAAAGGAACAATAGTTGTTTGCTAAGTTCTCTAAGTGCGAGTTTTGGTTGAATGTTGTGACTTTCTTGGGTCATATCATTTCTAGTGAAGGAAACATGGTGGATCCACAGAAGGTGATTGTGGTGAAAAAGTGGCCTAGACTTACGACGCCTTCTGATATTTAGAGCTTCTTGGGTTTAGCCAGGTATTATAGGCAGTTTGTGTTGAGTTTTTCATCGATAGTTGCTCCTTTGAGTAATTTAACTTAGAAGAAGGTTAAGTTTTGTTAGTTGGATGCATGTAAGGGGAGTTTTAAAAAGTCCATGAGAAGCTCAAGCCATCTCCTTTGCCTGAATTAAGCTCTTTTTACGAGAATACATACTGCAAACTCTTGTGATCAGAAAAGATATCCACTTGAACTCCATACAAATAATACTACCATATCTTAAAAAGATATGTTCATTGCATTGACTTATTTTAATGGAATTCTTGCTTGTTTTCGGCTTATATATGAAACTTTAAATGTTTTTCAATGGTTTACAAATGCTTAAGGCTAATTAGTTATGCTTGTGGAGAACATTTTAGTCTCCCAAGAGGTTTAATATGGCTAATGATAAGGCACTTGAATGTCCCCTTAATCTAAATGGTTTGGCTATGGATAATTCTTGCAAGTATGGTGGTATGATGATACCACTGGTTTATTGAATATCCTTGGTTAATAAATGGTTAATTTCATTGTTTGTTAATGGATTTAATTGGGAATTAATGGCGGGAAAAGTATTCTAAGCTATGGAAGGTGGCAGTCCTGGGGGATCAAAACTGAAAACTCATATTTGCCGATATGAGGGGTCTTCGATGGCCACGTGCGAGTGTCACATTTATATTGGAGGGATGTACTATTCATCCCAGAGATATTGCCTGGTTATGCGGCTAAACCCACTGGAACCTTTAAGCAGGTGGAGCTGAACCCATATGTCCCTTAAGTGGTAGGACGGCTAAGCTATACAACCCAGGTTAAGGCTTTAAATAGCATGCTAAACCCGGCCCCTTTTCCCAGCACTTATATATATGTATGGTTGTTTGCATTGGATGGTGTTCACTTGGTTTGATAACTGGCATTAATTTATCCTTATCCTGAGGTTCATGCTAGCGTTTACCCACTAACCTATCTATTGGCGGTTGTATACCCACACTATGCAGGAACCGACCGTTCGACCCCTTCTTCATAGTACTTAATTCGGGGATAGCTTATTAGACTGAAGCGGTGAGCTTCCATCCTTTCGAAAGGCATCATTTTATGTTGGACATTCTTAGACATTTTCCTTTCTTTCTAGATATTGGTTTTAACCATGGTTGGGAGCATGTCCCAACCGGATATTTTTATTTTTTTGGATAGAGAATTTGTGGTAATTTTGGGGGTTGGAATGGGTGGGATCGGTATTAGTGTCGGCCTTGGGATTGGAATAAGTTGGGCGACTGACATCATTGGACGATATTGTTGGTTGTTCCATCGTACTACATTTTATGTTTGATAATCATATTATGTCTGATATTTTCTAAATGGTTTGGTATGGTATGGATTATTGGTTTGTATGGTTAGACTGTAACGCCCTGAATCTGGTACCCGAAATGCTACACGGTGCTTATGATCCTAAAGGACCACAAGCTAACCCATGATTGATATTTGTACCTGTATAGTGCAAAATATACTGAATAATGCAGAAACATGAACTGAAAGGCCATAAGGTTCACATAACTGATGTAAAACATAACGTCTAAACGGGGTATGAAATAACCAAAACAACTTAAATAACTGTCTGAACATAATAGTCTGGAAAGCCTCTAACTGACTGAACTTTCTGAGTGAGGAGTTGATGGTACATGTCCCTAACTAATTCTAACTAATAAACTAAGTAATGAGATAATTATGTCCTTGAAGGATGAGGACTCACTGCTAACTCTGACTGCTGATATCTGGAATCTACTGGTGCTCTGGAGCTCGTGTCTCTGAACCTATGGTATAAGACACCATAGCGCAAATGCGCCAGTACTTTGAATGTATTGGTATGCATGTGAGGTAGGCTGAATGCATGGGGTTTATATGAATGAACAATACTGGCTAACTCACTAATATGAACGTGAGAATACATGCATGTATACGCAGTAACTATATCTGAAATCATGATGACATGAGTTTACTGATAGCTAACATGACTAATGACTGAATTTTGATAACTGATAACATGAGTGACTGTATCTGACAGTCTTAAATCTGATGGAACTAGCTGAGTTGACTGTATCTAACAGTCCTAAATTCTAAAGAACTATCTGAGTTCTTTTACTGGGACTGATACTAAGACTATGGGAGGTAGTCATCTAACCGACATGCCCCAAATGATACATTATAGCTGAATTGGGGTCCAATCTGTGCCTGGATTGGAAGGGTGTCAATACCGCGCCACTGGTAAGGACAATATGTGAGTGACCCTAATATAAAAGGTAACTGTAGTAAGGGTGGGAACCCTTATATAGCTAGTTAAGCCTCCTCATCTACCCTCATATAGCAGGCTATGATGTCTCAACCTATGCT
Organism: Capsicum annuum; assembly: GCF_002878395.1. NCBI lineage: Eukaryota > Viridiplantae > Streptophyta > Magnoliopsida > Solanales > Solanaceae > Capsicum > Capsicum annuum. The sequence goes on from NC_061114.1 coordinate 73,692,985, forward strand.
GGATACATAGTTCTGGAATGCAAGGATTGCTTCTAAGAATCACACCCTCATATAAAAGGTGAGTTCCCATCCTTGGGTTCACTCGGTGCAAATTTCTACTCCCATCTGAATAGACACTGAACATGATTTACTGAACTAAACATGGACTGAGTTACTGAATTCTGTTGATTGACGAAATACTACTGATATCAGACAACTAACTGAGTTCATGAGATCATGGAGATTTCATGAGTCATAAGACTGTCTGAAATCTAAGAATCATAGCTTGACTGAGAGTATTGTGAAAACATAACCTGGCTCTACGCACACAGCTAATATTTCGGGTACAAGTACCCCCAGGAGTCGATGAAAAGAAACTGACAAAGCATGACTTTCTTGAATACATGACTCACATCATAATCCATAATATATTTATTGAAGCATTTCATCAAACATGTGCGCTGGATAAATTTGTACCTCCATAGGGATTTCATGATATCATGCTAGTTGGGCATTTTCCTTCATCTAGGCATTCAATCAAACATACAATAGGCATAAAATGTGTAAACAACATTATACAATAATTAAAACATTATGATTCAATTCTAATTTCATCATTCAAGGGTTTAGGCATAGGTTTGCATAAATCTATATCTGTACTAATCAAACCCACATATAATTTATCACCCAATCATGGAATAGAATTCAATTACTCATTATCAAAATGAACAAAAACATCCCAATCATTAAATTCATAAAGGAAATACATAAACTTAAACTTTGAAAAGAGATTCTTGGGCTTCATGGGCGAAAGGAGTCCATGAATGAACACTTACCATACCTGGGTTGAGCTTCTTGAAGTTCTTGAACTTGAAGAATTTGAATCTCTTAGTTCTTGAAGAAGATTTGGATTTTGTTCTTGGAGATTAATGTTAGAGAAAAAATCCTAGTTTTGTCTTTGTGAAAGAATGATAAACAAAATAAGCTAAGGTCGAATATAATTGGGTATCCAAATGGGTGGTAAAAGACCAATAATTCCCTTTTTTTAAAAAAGGACTTAAAATAACTAAATGGGACCTGTGACGGTCCGTCGTTTTGACCTTATTATGTGGACCAAGAAAATGGCTTACTGCCTAAGTAGCGACGGCCTAGGCGATATTCCATCGCAAGTTCGACGGTCCGTCAACCTACCCGTCGTACCCTATCTAGAAGGTGGCCTCACTGTTTCCCTTGCGACGGCCTGAGTGATAGTCCATCACTAGTCTGATGGTCCATCAGCCTGGGCCGAGCTCTTAGGTAGAAGGTAGTCACACTGCCTCGCTGCGACGGTCATGGGCGATGGTCCATTTCTAGTCTGATGGTCCATCGGCCTCACCGTCGCTCCTGGGTGGTTTTACTTTCTTCTATATTTTGGCCATAACTTTATCCTCCGATGTCGGATTTTGATGAAATTGGTTTTGTTGGAAGTCTAATTCAATTTTCCATATGACAAAAAGTGAAAATATTAAAAAAAAAAACATGTAAAAAAAGTGGATTCATCTTTCAAAGTAAGTTTCTAACATTCTTGAGACGATTTCAAGCAAGGAAAAAGTACGGGGTATTACAATATCTCCCCCTTGAAAACATTCATCCTTGAATGAGACTGAGAGTGAGGGAAGAATATAACCGATGTACATATTGAACATGAGCAACTGGAACATGATCTCATGACTGGCATGACTGATAACTGAACATATAATATTGAACATGCATATCTGATGCATGTATAACTGATTCATGAATGCATAACTAGGTGTTCTGATAAACTAACTTTCTCACAATGATAATGTCTATCTGATGCATAATTATATAACTGGGCTGATACATAAAATTGAGTAAGCTTAAGGAGAACCATTACCTTGAGCTTGATCTGAGTTGGCGGAGAAGAGGTAAGGATACTTGGTACGCAGGTTTGCTTCTGCTTCCCAAGTAGCTCTTTCAATGGACTGATTTTACCAAGGAACCTTAACTAGAGGAACTTCTTTGTTCCTCAATCTACGAGTCTGATAGTCTAGGATTTCAACTTGAATCTCTTCATAAGAGAGGATGTTCTGAACATTTATTCTCTGAATAGGGACTACAACTGTTGGGTCACCTATACATTTCTTGAGAAAAGATACATGGAAGACTGGATGAACTGAGGCTAGATCTGAAGGCAAATTGAGCTCATAAGCTACCTTGCCAAAGCGACTGAGAATCTTGAAGGGACCGACATATTGGGGACTGAGATTTTCCTTCTTGTAGAACCTCTTCACTCCCTTCATGGGAGAAATCTTTAGATAGACATGATCACCAATCTCGAAGTCGAGATCCTTTCTACGAACATTTGCATAATACTTTTATCGGCTCTGAGTAGCTCGGAGTCTTTCTCTGATCAACTGGACTTTCTCTAAGGCATCGAATACCAAGTCAGGCCCTATAACTGAGGCCTTACTAGCTTTGAACCAACCAATTAGAGATCTACATCTCCTACCATATAGAGCTTTAAATGGAGCCATGTGAATACTGGAATAATAGCTATTGTTGTATGCAAACTCAATCAAAGGCAAGTGGTCACCCAACTACCCTTGAAATCAATTGCACACACTCTTAGCATATCTTCTAGAGTCTAAATGGTCCTTTCTTCTTGACCATTTGTCTGAGGATGGAAGGCTGTACTGAGATGAACTTTGGTACCAAGACCCTTTTGGAATGCTTTCTAGAAATGAAAGGTGAACTGGGTACCTCTTTCTGAGATAATAGATAGTGAAACACAGTGCAATCTGACTAACTCTCTAATGTAGATTTTGGCATAATCCTTGGCTGAATAAGTGGTATGAATTGAAAGAAAATGAGCTGATTTGGTCATCCTATCTACAATGAACCAAACCAAATCATGTTGATTATGAGTTTGAGGCAAACCCATCACGAAGTCCATGTTCACTTCTTCCCACTTCCAAGTAGGGATACTAAACTCCTGCATAGACCCACTAGGCTTCTGATGTTCTATATTAACCTGCTGACATGTAGAGCACTTAGCCTTAAAATCTATAATGTCTCTCTTCATCCCACTTCACCAATAGATTTCCCGCAAATCATGGTACAACTTTATCGCCCCTGGATGAATAGAGTAGCTCGCACCATGCACTTCTGCAAGAATTCGCTGCCTAAAGTCATCTACAGCTTGAAAACACAGACAATCCTGACAACGCAGAACACCATCTCCCCCTTGGGAGAAAACCTCTACTTTTTGATCCTTGACTGACTCTTTTAATTTGACAAGGCTAGGATCCCTATCTTGCTTTTCTAACCTGCTGACATGTAGAGCACTTAGCCTTAAAATCTACAATGTCTCTCTTCATCCCACTCCACCAATAGATTTCCCGCAAATCATGGTACAACTTTATCTCCCCTGGATGAATAGAGTAGCTTGCACCATGCATTTCTGCAAGAATTCGCTACCTTAAGTCATCTACAGCTTGAAAACACAGACAATCCTGACAACGCAGAACACCATCTCCCCCTTGGGAGAAAACTTCTACTTTTTAATCCTTGACTGACTCTTTTAATTTGACAAGGCTAGGATCCCTATCTTGCTTTTCTTTCACCTCAGAAACTAAAGATGATTCTGAATTACTCTAAACCCATATATTACCCTCCTCTGTATCGACTAAGCAAATGCCAATTCTGGCAAGTTGATGGGCTTCCTGGGCGAACTTCTTCTTACTGTCCTCGACATGAGCAATACTATCCATAGACAGTCTAGTAGAGCGTCGGCCACTACGTTGGCCTTGATTGAAAGATAAAGGACACTCATGTCATAATATTTCAAGAGCTATAACCACCTTCTCTAATGAAGATTGGGATCTTTATGAGAAAAGACATACTAAAGTCTCTTATGATCTGTGAATATGTCTACATGAACACTGTATAGGTAATGCCTCTAAATCTTCAAGGCAAATACTATGGCGGCTAACTCAAGATCATGACTAGAATAATTATTCTCATGGGTTTTAAGCTTTCTTGAGGCACAGGCTATGACCTTACCATGCTGCACGAGGACACAACCCAAACCTACTCTGGATGCATCATAATACACTACGAACCCATCTGAACTATCTCGAAGAGCTAGAATTGGAGATAAGGTGAGTCGAGTCTTTAACTCCTAAAAACTCTTCTCGTAAGGATCTGACCACTGAAACTTGACTTTCTTTTGAGTCAATCTGGACATAAGGGATGCAATAGAACAGAAACCCTCAACAAACCATCTATAATAGCTAGCTAAACCCAGGAAACTCCTGATATCTGATGGAGAGACAAGGCGAGGCCAGTTTTTTACTGCTTCAGTCTTTTGAGGATCTACTCTAACGCTATCACCAAAAATGATATGGACAAGGAATGCTACTGACCTTAGCCAAAATTTGCACTTAATAAATTTAGAGAATAGTTGATGATCTCTGAGAGTCTGAAGTATTGCCCTGAGATGGTCTGCATGATCTCACTCACTTTGGGAATAGACCAGAATATCATCTATGAAGACTATGACGAACATGTCCAAGTACTGCTTGAACACATGGTTCATCAAGTCCATAAAAGCTGTTGGGGCATTGGTGAGACTAAAGGACATGACTAGGAATTCAAAGTGACCATACTGAGTACAGAAAGCTATTTTTGAAATGTCACATTCTCTGACTCTGAGCTGATGATAGCTGGACATGAGATCTATCTTAGAGAAATAGCTAGCACCCTGAAGTTGGTCAAACAAGTCATCAATTCTAGGAAGAGGATACTTATTCTTGACCGTGACCTTATTAAGTTGATTGTTGTCTATACATATTCTAAAAGAACCATCTTTTTTGCACAAGAATTATACTAGAGTGCCCCACAGGGACACACTGGGCCTGATGAATCCCTTATCTAAGAGATCATTCAACTGTTCTTTCATTTCTCTAAGTTTTGCTGGTGCCATTCTTTATGGTGGAATAGAGATAGGCTGAGTATCTGGAAGAAGATTGATGCCAAAATCTATTTCCCTTTTGGGAAAAATTCCTAGAAGATCTTCGAGAAAGACATCTAAATATTCATTCACGACTGGGACTGATTCATGACTGGGAGTTTCGGAACTAGTGTCCTTAACATGAACAAGATGATAGACACATCCTCTAGATATTATTTTTCATGCCCGAAGGTAAGAAATAAGCTGACCCCTAAAAGCGGATACACTACCCTTTCACTCAAGGACGGGTTCATTTGAAAACTGAAACTGGACTATTCTATTTCTGCAGTCGACTGTGGCATAGTAGGAATGAAGTGAATCCATGCTGAGAATGACATCAAAATCAATCATCTCTAAGTTGACTAAGTCTGCTAAGGTGAATTTTTAAAATATCATAACCGGACAGTTCCTATATACCCATCGGACTATGATGGTTTTACCTACTAGGGTAGAGACTGAAAAAGGCTCTGCTAGAATTTTGGGATTGACTCCGAAATCAACTACTATATAAAGAGTGACTAAATACAAAGAAGCTCTTGGATCTAGCAAAGCATGAACATGCATATAAAATATCTATAACGTATCGGTAACCACATTAAGAGAATTTTCTTGATCTTGTCGGGACTAAAGAGCATAGAGACAATTTGGGTGTTTCCCACTAGTAGCACTGGAGGTAGCACCCTGCTAATTTGGGTGACCGAACTGAGCTAAGGAGAGATTTTTGACCCTGAGAACCTGTCTTAGGACATTCCCTAACTCTGTAGCCTAGTTTTCCATAGCCGAAGAAAATACCACTGCCAGCTCTGCAAATACCCTGATGGTGCTTGCCATAAGTCTGGCAAAGAGGATAGGTACGGGCACTGCTAACACTGCCCTGGGACTTAGAGCCTGGTGCTCTATCTTTGTTACCCACTCTGAACTTAGGAACTAGAGCACTAGCTGAAGAAGGAGTTGGAACTGATGACTTAGGACGAAACTGAGAATGGTTTCCTCCTTCTAACTTAGGCTGAGCAAAGTTGAAACTACCAGTCTTCGTTCTATTACTCTGCTTCTCCCTCATCTTAATCTTCTGCTCCTCTATCTTCTGAGCATGAGTCATGAGCTTGGCTAAAGTCATGTCACTGTTCAGTATGGCAAATCTGTACTTATTAACCATGCTATCGTTCACCACTTAAACAAACTTACTCATTATTTCCCTACTATTTGCAACCACATGAGGAGCATATCTGACTAATTGAGTAAACTTATGAGAATACTCTTTCACTATCATATTGCCCTGCCTGAGGTTGATGAATTCTAGCACCTTAGCTTCCCTAAGCTCTAGGGGAAAGAATCTATCAAGGAATGCTGAAGCAAACTCCTCCCACTCAATTGACCCTACATCGTATGCCCTCTCTAACTTCCACTAGTTGAACCAAGTATGAACCATATCCTGCAACTAATATGCAGCTAGCTCGGCACTCTTACTAGACATAACCCCTATTATGTCTATAACCTTCTGCACCTAATCTAGGAATTCCTGAGAGTCCTCGTCTGCCTTAGACCCAAGAAAGGATGGAGGATTCATTTAGGTGAAGTCCCAAATCCTGGCTGTAGCTGAATTGGCCACTGGATTGGTCGGAACAACAACTGGTCATTCATTCTGAGCAGCAACTGACTGAGCAAGAGTAGTGAATACGGCCCTGAACTCTGCATGAGAAACATATTCGTCCAAGGGATCTTCTTGGCTAGGTTGGGTTCTTCTCTTAGGAGGTATGTTCCAAAATAAGGAGAAGAAATGGATTAGCCTGAGAGATTGACTTGAGATTATGCTCACTAGCATAACATAAATACTGAAAAAAGGGAAATTGTTCCTAAAACATCTTATAGCCTTCTGAACATAAATATGGCGCGCAATATACCCATGCACAAAACTCTACTAGATGCGGATTTCAGACTTTCTAGAATACTATTAAACGTTAGTCTCTGATACCAAGTTTGTAACGCCCCAAATCTGGTACCCGAAATGCTACATGGTGCTCATGACCCCAAAGGACCACAAGCTAACCTATGACTGATATCTGTACCTATATACTGCATAATATACTAAATAATGCAGAAACTTTAACTAAAAGGCCATAAGGTTCACATAACTGAAGTAAAACATAACATCTAAATGGGGTATGAAATACCCAAAACAACTGAAATAACTATCTGAACATAATAGTCAGCAAAGCCTCTAACTGACTGAACTGTCTGAGTAAGAAGTTGATGGGACATGTCCCCAACTAACTCCAACTAATAAACTAATTAATGAGATAATTATGTCCTCGAAGGATGAGGACTTACTGCTAACTCTGACTATTGATATCTGGAATCTACTAGTGCTCTGGAGCTCGTGTCTCTGAACTTATGGTATAAGACACCATAGCGCAAATGCATTAATACTTTGAATGTACTGGTATATATGTGAGGTAGGCTGAAAGCATGGGGTTTATATGCATGAACAATATTGGCTAACTGACTAATATAAATGTGAGAATACATGCATGCATACGCAGTAACTATATCTGAAATCATGATAACATAAATTTACTGAAAGCTAACATGACTAATGACTGAATTCTGATAACTGATAACATGAGTGACTGTATCTGATATCCTGAATCGTATGGAACTAGCTGAGTTTTGTACTGTATCTAAGTTGACTGTATCTGACAGTCCTAACTTCTAAAGAACTATCTGAGTTCTTTTACTGAGACTATGGGAGGTAGTCATCTAACAGACATGGCCCAAATGACGTATTATAGCTGAATTGGGGTCCAATTTGTTCCCTGATTGGAAAGGTGTCAATACCGCACCACTAGTAATAACAACATGTGAGTGACCCTAATATAATAGGTAACTCTAGTGAGACCAGTAAACCCTCATATAGCAGGTTAATCCACCTCATCTACCTTCATATAGTAGGCTATGATGCCTTAAACTATGCTGGCTACATAGTTCTAGAATGCAAGGATTGCTTCTAAGAATCACACCTTCATATAACAGTTGAGTTCCCATCCTTGGGTTCACTCGGTGTTAATTTCTAATCCCATTCAAATAGACACTGAACATGATTTATTGAACTGAACATGGACTGAGTTACTGAATTCCGTTGACTAATGGAATACTACTGATATCTAATAACTGACTGAGTTTATAATATCATGGAGATTTCCTGAGGCATAAGACTTTCTGAAGTCTAAGGATCATAGCTTGACTGAGAGTATCATGAAAACATGACCTGGCTCTACGCACACAGCTAATATTTTGGGTACAAGTACCCCCAGGATTCGATTGGAAAGAAACTTACAAAGCATGACTTTCTTGAATACATGACTCACATCATAATCCATAATACATTTATTGAAATATTTCATCAAACATGTAATTTGTATAAACTTGTACATACATGGGAATTTCATGATATCATGCTAGTTGGGCATTTTCCTTCATCTAGGCATTCAAACAAACACATAGTAGGCATAGTATATGTAAACAACATTATAAAATAATTAAAACATTATGATTCAATTCTAATTTCATCATTCAAGGGTTTAGGCATAGGTTAGCATAAATCTATATCTGTACTAATCAAACCCACATATAATTTATCACCCAATTATGGAATAGAATTCAATTACTCATTATCAATATGAACAAGAGCAGCTCAATCAAGAAATTCATAAAGGAAATCATAAACTTAAACTTTGAAAAGAGACTCTTGGGTTTCATGGACGAAAGGAGTCCATGAATGAACACTTTGCATACTTTGGTTGAGCTTCTTGAAGTTCTTAAACTTGAAGAATTTGAATCTCTTAGTTCTTGAAGAAGATTTGGATTTTGTTCTTGGAGATTAATGTTAGAGAGAAAACCCTAGTTTTGTTGTTGTGAAAGAATGATGAAAAAAATAAGCTAAGGTCAGATTTAATTGGGTATATAAATGGGTGGTAAAAGACAAAAAATGCCCATTTTAAAAAAAGATTTAAAATAACTGAACGGGACCTGCAACGTCTCGTACGATGGTCTGTCGCTAGGGCAACGGTCCATCATTTCGACCATTGTACGTGAACTAAACAAAGGTATTACTACCTAAGTAGCGATGGCCTAGGGGACGGTCCATCGCAAGTTCAACTATCTATCAACATTCCCGTCGCACCTTATCTAGAAGGTGCCTCACTGTTTCCCCTACGATGGTCTGTCACTAGTTCGACGGTCCATCGGCCTGGGCCGTCACTCCTAGGTAGAAGGTAGTCACACTGTCTCGCTGTGATGGTCGTAGGAGATGGTCCCTTGCTAGTTTGAAGGTCTGTCGGCCTCACCGTCGCACCTTGGTGGTTTTACTGCCTTCTATATTTTGGCGATAACTTTCTCCTCTGATGTCAGAGTTTGATGAAATTGGTATCGTTGGAAATCTAATTCAATTTTTCATATGAAAAAATGTGAAAATATTAAAAATACCACATATACAAAAAGTGGATTCATTTTTCAAAGTAATTTTCTAACATTCTTAAGATGATTTCAAGCTAGGAAAAAGTACGGGGTATTACATAGACTCGGTTGGGTCGGTCATGATTGTGATCCTATCCCAGAGTCTTCATGAGATCATTCCGCAATCTTGTTATATGCCCAAAATTTAGTTCATCCAAGGCTGTATATGGTGGTTGGGTTTGGTTAAGGGGATGGTCCCCGGTCCTAGTTGGACTTGGGATGCGACAAGACCACGGTTTGGGACGCATCACATACTTTGCTCCTCAATTTATCCTTTGGTTCTATTGTGCATACAATTCATCATACGAGTCATATAGGATGTTTATGACACAAGAACTAACTCGTATCCTGATCAGAATTGGTCTTTTTTAGGTCTTTTTCTTCTCTTTTCATTCTAATACCGTTGTAGACCTATTTCACCTGCAATATACACCAAAGTGCATCATATATAACAAAATATCCTAAGTTCATCCATAAATTCTCAATTTTAAGCATCGAAAGTGGCATGTTTCCATGACACATCAGTATACTAGATTTTGAAGTATTTTTGAGATCATGACCCACCAAATGATAGGTATTTGAATAATATTTTTAATTCATCTTGTTTCTCCTTAATTCTATATTGGAGTAAAATTTTATGGCCATTTTACTGAAGAATTGTCAAGCTTTCAGATTTAACGATTCAAACCACGGCCAGAAACCCGTGATCATGGTTAGATTTTATGATCATGGACGTCTGATCAACTGCAAAGACAAGAAAAGGCATCCTAGAATCCATGATTCAATATCATGATCCTAGTTGGGTCCCACAATCATGGGAGAGTCCATTTAGCGTTCAAAATTAGTTTTTCTGCAATATATTTTAGAGGGATATTTTCGGTCCTTTTCCATCTTTAACCACCTAAACTACGTTATTTAAGCTATCATAAGGCTGAATATAAAGACTAAACTATCCTAATTCCTCATTCACTTCATAACACACAAAATTTTACCTAGATAAACATGAAATACAAGCAACTTTTCTTCTCCAAAGTAAGAAATTAAGGTTCTTTATCTTCAAGCTCAAATCCCCAAAATTTAGTTCAAAAATCAAAAGTAATTAGGTATGCGGGTATTGAATGAGGATCTCCTTTAATCCTTATTTTCAAATTATGATTTTTGTTCATGAATATTATGATTTCCATAAACTAAGGTCTTTACCCAATTACGATTCTAAGCTAAAATTCAGTTCTCCATGATATATTTTTCATTCATGAGCGTGTTTTAATGATTATTAATGATTTCTCAGGGCTATATTATATCATTCACACTATTCTCATGTTCATGCATAATTTACATGATATTACCTAAGATTTCAAGCATATAATGAAACTTATATATTATGTATCAATTTTCAAAATTATTAAGCATTATTCATCATGATTTTATGGATTTCAGTCCAAATTAATTTGACATGCAGCCATGGTTTTCCATGGAATTTAGCATCTTCATATACTTAGAATTATAGACCCTCAGTATGTTTATAAATTTATATTTTTGGTCTTGAGTTATGAAATTTCAAATTCACTTCTAATTATAGAATTTGTCATGATAGTTACATTCTTCAGAGATGGCGTGTTATGAACACCCGATGACTTAGGATATCATGCATTATCAATCAAACACATAGTTCTTCAAATTTATATAATTTAGAATGATTTCAAATAAATAACATATGCTTTTAGGCTTACCACTTTATTATTATTGAGCTATCAGCAACTTATATTCAATTGGGAGTAGTACTTAGCACTGAGCAGATGCATGAATAAAGGCTCACCTATCAATTAGGATGGAACCTTTAGTAAAAGCCCCTAAGTCTCATAACTACAGCGCCACCATAGGTTCTAAAGGGTTACCCATTAGACCAAGCTTAACACCTCAGTATGTTGGAAAACAATCTAATGATACCACACTAGATCAGCCTTTTATAACCTGGAAAGGTATATTGGGCCTTTTTTAATAGGGATTGTACATCGAACTTCATGTTTACCTCACATAATTATATACCGGTTAATAGTATCTTCCACAGTTTAAACTCAGTTATTGCATCACCTTGTAATCAGTTTATTTGTACAATATTGATTAGTTACATGTTTATTTACTTGGTCATTGTATCAGTCCACATCCCATAATTTCAGACCCAGTATTTATACGTGACGCTCACTTTAGTTTTACTTGTTTTTATACTGTAACTTTTCATACTATCATTGCATACAATATATATATATATATTATATAGAGTTATTTTACTACAGTTCAACACCATGTATTTAGTTTGTACTCAAGTTCATCTCTTTATTTTCAGTTAGCATCCAGTACACTTTTGCAGCAAGGTCAACATTTATTTCAAATCATATCAAATATTTATGCCTCTATAGCTTTCCAGTTTATAGAACTATTCTAGATCTTGATTCAGATATTGCACTATGCTTTACAGTTTTTATGTACAGGCATGTTTTAAATGGATATTTTAGCAAATGGCTTATGTCCTCAGTTTCAAGGAATGTTTTAAGTGTTTTCATGACTAGTGCATATCTCACATACTCAATACATTCTAAGGTACTGATTGCATATCTCTTCTACCTATATTTTCATGTGATGTAGATTTAAGTGCTTTACTAGAAGGATCATAGTTAGGTAAATCACAGCATCCAGCTAACAGGTGATGAGTTCTCTTACTTTGAGGACTCAAGTCAAATATAGTTTCAGTATTTCATTTTCTTATTCATAGGTATTTATTAGGAATAGTTGGGGGGTCATGTACCGACGGCCTATAGTTAGAATTAGTAGAGGCTTCATAGATAGTCAGTTGGAGTTATCGCAATAAGTTTTTCTTTCTTTTCAGAATACAGATATTGTAAATAAACTTTCAATTAGTAAATGTATTAGACCATTTATTCCATGATTATGCTTCCATTTTGTCAGTTTATCTCTTGTTCATTTTTATATTTAGTTTCTCATGCATTATTTCAGTACCATGGGTTATCTTGGGATCACTTGTGGTTCTATGCACTATGTTACGACTAGGGAGTAGTCTCGGACTATGACATACCCCAAATTAACCTCTTTCATTTTAGATTACTAATATACAATAGATTAAGTAGTAAAACTATTATTATTAGCCAACCAACACATATAAGCTACTTAACCGTAGCAAAATAGTAGCAGACAATGAGTTCATAATTTATCAAATCAAGGGTGTTGTTTCAACCCCTTCTCATCTTATTACATTTACACTTTTTCCCAACATCAACCAGGAAATCTCCAACATATACACATAAAATGGTTTCTAAAACATCCCTAAATATCATTTATCATAGAAACTAAATATTGAACTCCCATTCCTTAAGTTCTTAACAATAATATATAATTTATTCTCCACCAAAACATTTACATAGAGAGGGGAAAATAGAAAGTAACCTTACCTTAGATTTTGTAATAGTTTATTTTATCAATTTTTATCTCTTTCATATCTTGATTCATTCATACACAAGCCAAAGAAGAAGAGAAAAATCTCTTAATAACCAAGAAAATGAGACAGCAAAAATTATAGAGGATTTCCCTATGATTTAAAAATAACGAACATAATTCCCATAGTCTTCTTAAGATAATCGTATAATTTTCTCATACCCTTAGATTGGAAAAAAAAAAAAGAAATCCCAAGAACCCTAATAGAATTTTACGGGTGTTTTAGAAACTAAGAGAGAGCAAAATAGGAAACTCTGGAATCTAATTTTTAGCCTATTTGTCCATTTTTAGTCTTAAAATATCGAGTATGTGATGCACCTTTTTTTTCATTTAACTAGGGTCCCGATGGAGTCAAACTTGGTAGGCCTTGGATGCACACTCTTCTCCTATTCTTTCACTTTAATTTGGGCCAAATTATCTATTAGGTGATGGGTGTATTTTTCCCTAAAATCTAGTCAATATGGTCTTACTATTCGATTCACCTACTTGATTCTCAGGTTGGTCAATAAGTCAAAGTACGCAATGCACCTACTTGTCGCCTACTAGCTTAATTCAAGTCAAGCAAATGGCTCGCTTATTAATTTCATATTCTAAGTCTTAATCCACTTAAATTAAATTAAAAATTATGTAAATTTGTCCACTTTAAACCTTAAGGTATAATACCTCACTTAATTTAACTTAAAACTTATATACATTTGGCCACTTTAAACCTTGAGGTATAATACCACCTTATTTTATCATGTTAAAATACTTTCGTCGGGTTAACTTGGTCGTATACTCGCTAAAATGTTTGGACTATTTAATATCCTTTAAATCCATCTTAAACCATAACTAATGACTTAAGAAACTTAGTATTTTACCTATACAATAAGGCTACCTCAAGTTTCATATAAATAAACTAAGTACATGCAAAATACGGGTGACAAACTTATTATTTCTTTCATAATCAAGTTTAAGAGTAAAATGATGTCATGAACCAAAGGGTCATGATTGGCACCCATCCTAAACTATGGCAGAAGAACCATGCTTAACCCAAACCTTATTAATCAAGTTCAATAGTAACATTCACTTTCTACCTTTCTTATCATTAAAAAGTTCTAAAATTCCTTAATTGAATAAACAAGTAGAAATGCCAAACCAACATAATCATCAAATTACTGATAGAGTGTGTAAGCCTTTCTTTATACATCCCCGGGACCTAAAATCACCATACAAGAAAAGCTAAGAGTACTAAAGTCTATAACTAAAAGATTATCCAAAACAAAAAAGTAAACAAAAGAGTGTCTTAGTCCAGAAAAAAGGACATGAAAGTAACGCTGAAGATCCAAAGGTTGTCCGATCATGGTGCTCACCCATAAATTAAAATACAAAATAATTGACTAAAGTCAAGGTCTCATCTTAAACACTGAAACATGTTTTTTTCCCAATAAATAGAAGAGCACAAGTATCATAAATACATCAACAAATACTGATAGGCATGATAGGTCGACTCAACCATACAATATCGTCTAAGTAAACCAAATAAATGCAAAGTTGTTATCACAGAACTTATAATTAAATACAAACAACAAACTTATGTAACTTCACTTTAGAGAGAGTACAAACTCATGCTTATAGATTTTACACTTAGATAATTTCATCAGCACGTTGTGTTACAACATACAATTACGAGTATACAATTTGTGTCACTTTATCACTTTCACAAATTACGAGTATACAATTTCCACTTCCACAAATCACTTTATCAATTATGATACTTTCAACCATATATTTGTGTCACTGTGAACTAAATCTTGTAAAAGTAAATATTTTTAAAAAACATTCCAACAAACACACCCAAAAATTTTAGATCCAAAGCGTTTACTCTAAAATTGGTACATTTGAATTTGTATTAGTTCAATAAAACACGTGTTAATTTGACTTCAATTTTAGGTTCGTTTACCAATAATTTGATTATTGATTAGTAAAATAAGAAATGGAAACATAATATGTAATTAACAACAAAGGAAGAAAATAAATAAGTATAGACATTAGAAACAAGATCTAGATATTATCCTCTAAGAGTAATATGAACGTTAATAAACAACGGAAGCTATTTCATGAGCAATTAAAGAGAGTGTATTGAAAAGAATAGGATTAGAATCAGGATGGATTACAAGTGATAAGGATAGACTAATTATAAGTACTATTAATGGGCCTCAACCAATAATAATGCTCTATCTAAGCCCTATAATGCTAGGACTAAAGACATTGATTCGGGTGTCTTGCCCATTGCAGGTGCAGCCAATATCCTCTACGAGGATCAAGCTAGTACACTAGAGGTCCGCTCTCCTGACATATTATCCCTTTTTACTTTTCTTATGTCATTCAGAGAAGAGACAAGGCAATCTTTTATTCTGAAATAACCTTTGTGAGTATGTTCCCTCGATGACAATATTTAAGAAATCTACTCTTGAATTTATGTAGATCCACTAGTCCTCAAGAGGTTCCTTTGCTATAACACGTATCCTGCAAGGATTTCAAAAGCATGACTATATAATTCATGTATGGTCAGTGAATCAAATGAACATCATTACCAAAGGAGTTGTGTCTAACTAGCTATTTAAATATGACAATATAATTTATATGAACATTGACAAGTGAAAATTTTGATTGTACAAGACATTTTCATCCCAATATCCCTTCTATGCACAAAAAGACTTGTACCACCTCATAATAGAGTTAGATGAAAAACCTACATAAAGAGAAAAAGAAATATTTTAAAACAAAAATTGATAATATTAGGAGTTTATGCAAAAATTAAATGAAAAAATGGACAGACTTAACAACTTTGGCAAGGTATGAGAGAGAGAACACGAGGGAAATTTAATAATTTCCATGATGAAATACCCCTCCCTCATACATTTTTGTTAGACATGTATATTAACCTAATCAGATGAGTTTGCAACTAGTATTTCAAAAAAATTAACAGTACAAGTAACCATCGAAGTTCCCTATTCTTGATTGCTAATTGAATAAAACTATGAATGCTCGCCATACTTGCACCAAATAAATACTTGTCACTTAAAGTATGTACTTTCATGTATCAAAATTTTTTACAGAGGAATTTATATTCAAAGTCCCTCCAACTCAAAATTCTCCTTGGACCTTTTCGGAGTTCCTTCGAATACCCTTTTAATGATCTTCATGCATGATAGCAATACACTAATTTGTATATCACGCGCAGAGTTAATGAATTCACTTCTTCTTGGTGTTTTACAACCTGCCAAAACAAATTGTGTTAAGCTCAATCTATGGCTCATTACCATCAATTCTATTCAAATAAGCTTATTCCCCAAGAAATAGCATCAATTACTCAAAAATAAGCAAATTGTTTAGCAAAGAGTACTTACAGTGAGTTGCAGTAACATTTAAAAATAGTTTTACAAAGTTGAGTAAATACTTGAATGCACTTTTTCAACTCAAAACATTTTGGCCAAAGTATTCAACCATTAAAATATTTTCCTTTCAACTTGGTACAAAAGCTTAAAAATAAAAATAAAAAAACTATAACAAAGAGAAGACGAGAATAAAAAAATTATGATATATGAAACCACGATCCCTTAAAAGGTATACCATTTTTCAAGTATATTAATTTAAATTTTTGAATCCAAGCAAATACTTAGTCAAGTGCTCTAAAAAAGAATGCAATTTTTATATCTTAGGAAAATATTTGTTGTTTAACTTTAATGCATATTTGGCAGAAGCACTGCCACACAAAAATAATGTTAACCAATTGGCATGAGATAATCAAATCTGAAATTTATCAATCGTCTCAGAATTAATAGAGAATGTTGGAAGAGATCTCTTACTCCTATTCATGAAAAGAAGTTTCTTTTATTTGAAATTGGAACCACCAATTCTTTACAATCGTCTTACACCAGTTGTCCATCTCTTCATGTCCTCTTTCACTTACCATACTTTTTCTTTATGTTTCCCAATCCATATGCTCTTAAAGGTTGAGAATAAACCTCCATCATACTTTGCGTTCATACTTGAATGCTAAGTGATAAATCCAACAGAAATAACACAAAGTAAATTAGAAGCTAGTTCATTTAACCAGTAGACTCGCTTAAAGAAGCGTATCTTTGAAATTGCCAATGCTCGATACGATTTAGTAATTCATAGGCCAATTATCATGTTTTATAAGTTTTAGATGTTTAATGTTTTCTCAAGGGCCTATAAGAGTAAAAATTATCATGATAATAACTTCAATTAATGATGTAACATAGAAAATCATCTTGACCTGAGGAATGACGGTAAAAGGAGATGACAAACTTTGATTATTGTACAAATTTCATAAAGATTATTCATCTCATTGAGTTGTAGAGGGAATGCACCAGCTCAATAATTTAAGATCAGAATTAAAATGAGACTGGGAAAAAGAAATTTTGTATTTACCTATTGAGAGAAAAATAAAACATATAACCAAGAACCCATCTAAATGATTTGGGCTTCCAGAATTAAATACAAGAGGTTGTTTTACAGTTGTGTTTGTTATTGCTACATCAAGAAATCTAAATTTTACCATTCTTTCAGAACTCTAGTTTGAAAGGTATTTCCTCTTACAACATCATATCAAGATTAATACTTCCAGACGATCAATAAATGCAACGTGCAAAATAAGAATACCAAAAATAGTTAGGACCAGAAGAAACTGCATCCAACAAGAAAAATATAAGTTACAAGTTTCTATGAGGTACAACCTGCTAGAGTCCCTATATAGTGATTGTAATTCTAGCGCTCGTATCATTGTTGCAGGCATAGAATATTCTATTAGAATATGAGACTTTTCTTGAAGTCTTTTGTTTAAAAGTTCCTTTTAATAGTATGTTTAGTTTTATTTTAAAAATAAATGGTAGTCTTTATTTTGAAAAGTGTATCTTGTAAGACATTATGTGAAGTAAGTCTTGTAAGACTCTTGTAGCTATAAGTATAGTCTTTTGTAAGATGTTGTTATGTATGATGTATGTATGAATGAATGAAAAGCTACTGCTGAAACTTTATCTTCTCCATCTATTAAGCTCCAAATTCTAAAAGTAGTATCAGAGTCAAAATTCTTAAGGGATCTGTGAAGGCTTAAAGATAAGTTTTTTTTCAGTTCTTCTAAGCTGAGAGAGATGAACAACAGTAACAATGGCATCCAACAGCTTCTTGGGTACAGTCCCTCCTATGTTTATAGGAGAAAATTATCACATATGGGTGATAAAGATGAAGACTTATCTCAAAGTTCTTATTCTATGGGAAACAGTTGAAAGTGAAAATGATCCCCCTCCATTAGGACCAAATACAACTGTTGCACAAATGAAGAATTATGAAGATGTAAAGTCCAAGAAACCAAAGGCCCCCACTTGTCTTCATTCAGCACTTTCAGATGTGATTTTCACAAGAATACTGGCTTGTGAAATACCTAAAGAAGTATGGAAGAAACTAAAAGAGGAGTTCGATGGAAGTGACTAAGTGAAAACTGTCAAACTCTTAACTCTCCAAAGAAAATTTGAGATGTTAAGGATAAAAGAAGGAAATACCATGAAGGGGTACTCTGCCAAACTTCTGGAAATTATAAATAACATAAGATTATTTGGTGAAACTTTTCCAAATTCAAAGGTGGTGGAGAAGATCATGATAAACTTATAGCAAGGTTCGAGTCCAAGATTTCAGCAATAGATGAATCTTGTGATTTAAAGACTTTATTCGTTGCAGAGCTGATTAGCAAGTTGCAAGCCCAAGAACAAAGGACAAGTATAAGAGATGAAGAAGTATAATAAGTGTTATTTCAAGCAAAGCACAAATACAAGCAACCTCTAAAGGACAATAGGAGGATGGAAGGAGATAAAGCAACAAAGAGAAAGCCATGGACGGAATCTTTACAGAAAGAAAAGTTTCCACCTAGCATCTACTGTAAAAAGAACCAACCATCAAGAAAAGGATTACTGGTTCAAAGGAAAGCCATCAATTCAGTACAAATTTTGTAGAAAAATGGGTCATATTGATAAGAATTGCAGGGTCAAACAGAATCAAGCACAACAACATGTTCAGCAGGGAAATTTCACTGAAGATTCAGAAAAGGAACAAAGCTTATTTATGGATACTCATGAAGAAAGAACAACCAACTAATCCAAATAGTTCCTAAATAGTGGATGCATGAGTCACATATCATATAATAAGCTCATATTTCACATACTTGAGAAGTCACTTAAAGCTAAAGTTAGGATGGGAAATGGTGCAACATTAGAAACACATGGAAAAAGTTCAGTTTCCTTTTAAACTAAACAAGGTGAAAAGCTTATACATGATGTGTTGTATGTTTCTTCTTTAGCATGTAACCTATTAAGTGTTGGCCAAATGATGTCTAAAGGTTACTATTTACTTTTTAAGGGAAAGCATTGTTTGATTTTTTATACTGATGATACTTTGATTGACAAAGTAGAAATGGTGGATAGGATCTTTCTAGTAGATGGAAAGTTTGATAGTGCCAATTTTGTAAGATTGGACAATTCATGGTTATGGCATAGAAGAGATGGGCATTTTAACTATGCCACTTTAAGGTCAATGTTTGAGAAGGGCTTGACTAAGAATTTACCTGAGATCTCTCTATATAAAAATATTTATAGGTCATGTCAGATAGGTAAGGTTCATGGGAAAATTTCCTAAAAGTTCTACATGGAGGGCAACTGAAAAGCTTAAACCTGTTCACACTGATGTATGTGGACCTATGAAGACATCATCCTTGGGTCAAAACAAATATTTTGTGTTGTTTATTGATGACTTAAAAAGGATGACTTGGGTGAATTTTTTGAGTAACAAGTCTCAAGTATTTTTAGTTTTCAAGAAGTTTAAAGTTTTCGCTGAAACATAGAGTGACTGCAAGCTGAAGGCTTTGAGGTCAGATAATAGAGGTAAATACACCTCAAATGAGTTCAATAAGCATTGCGAAGATGTAGGGATTGATCACAAGATGATAGTAAGTTATTTAACAGAACAAAATAGAGTTTTAAAGAGAAAGAACAGAACGGTAGTTGAAATTGCTATATGTTTGTGTTTGAAAAGAAACTACTACAAAGTTTTTGGTCAAAAGTTGTTTCTAATTCAGTTTATTTATTGAATAGGCTGCCAACTAAAGATGTGGGTGATAAAACTCCTATTGAGGCATGGAGTGGAAAAAGGCCATCTGCCAAGCACTTAAAAATCTTTGGTTAAATATGCTATTCTCATGTTCCTTCAGTCAAAAGAAGCAAGCTTGAACTAAAAGATGAATTAGGGATCTTTATTGGTTATTCATTACAAGCCAAAGGTTATTGAGTTTTCAACTTACAAACAAAAGGTTTATCCATTAGAAGAGATGTAGTAGTGGATGAGCATATTTATTAGGAATAAGATAAGGAGCAAGCTGAGAAAGAAAATGCAGGTTATCTGAACATGCATCCGCTGCCTGAAACACAACCATTTGGCTCTAAAATTTTGGAAGAAACTGATGAATCAAGTGGTGAATCCTCACTTGATTCACCTATTTAGAAGATAATGTCCCTTTCCAAAATATATAAAATATGCAATTTTGTAATCTTGGAACCCAATACCATCAAGAAGCATCAAAACATGAAGTTTGGATTGAAGTAATGAAGGAGGATATTGGTATGATATTGAAGAATGACACTTGAAAGATGGTTGATAAACTCAAAGGCAAAAATGTAATAGGGGTGAAATAGGTTTATAGAACCAAACTTAAACTAGATGGTTCAGTTAATAAATACAAAGCAAGGCTTATTGTGAAAGGTTACATGCAAGTTGTAGGTTTGGATTATGGAGACACATTTGCACCTATTGTAAGATATAATACGATACGACTTTTATTTGCTTTGGCAGCTCAAGAAGTTGTATCATCTGGATATGAAGTCGGCATTCTTAAATGGGCCATTGCAGGAACAAATTTATGTCGACCAACCAAAAGGCTTTTAAGTTGAAGGAATAGAGGAAAGTTTACAGATTACACAAGGTATTGTATAGATTAAAATAGGCTTCTCAAGCATAGTACAGTAAGATTGATGATTATCTCATTCATTGTGGCTTCAACAGAAGAGAAAATAAAGCCACTTTGTATGTGAAGAAGGATAAAGGTACTGAGATATGTGCTTGTGGTATCACTCTATGTTGATGATCTTCTGGTAACTGGAACCAATGAAGATATGGTGAATCAATTCAAGCAAGAAATGAAGACCAAGTTTGAAATGTCAGACTTGGGTAAAATGAATTACTTTCTTAGAATGGAGGTTCCTCAAGATACAGATGGAATTTTCATTTCCTAGAGAAAATATTGTAAGACCCCACAAAATTCTAAGCTTGACTCAGTCCTTTAAAGACTATTAAGGGTTCCCATACTTAAGGAAAAAATTCAGCTAAGTATTTATACTTAGAGTCATTTTAGCCTTCATAGTTTAGCAATCCTAGTTCACGACCTTCCTGACCTTATTTTCTTAATTTTCAAATAGATTCATGATAAGGGTCATTTATAGGCCATCTCGGCTGAGTTTCGAGTTTTTTCGACTAGCATAAGGGTGAGTTTTGATACTAAAAATAGTGAGGGGTCATGATGTCCCCGCATCATGAGGCCCAGTCAACCCAGCTAGGGGTCGCATCGTGATAGGTATCCAACCCAAGTAGGGGTCATGACGCGAGGGGCATCCCCATTCAGCAAATTTCAGTTACAAGTTATGGGGTTAAATAAGTCAATTTCCCCACCCTTATTCACCTAAAAACACAAACTTAAACCCCTAATCACCAAAATATACTCATTTTTTCTCAAACTCTCTCAAGAACAAGTATTAGGGTTTTCAATTAAAGAGTCAAACCTTAAGAATTCTACCATCAATCTTCTAAAAAAAAAGCTTAAAGGTATGTGAAGTGTTCATCCAAGGGCCCTTTCACCCTTGGAGTTCAAGAAACCCTTTTTAAAATCTTAAATCATGATTTCCATGTTGTGGGTTGTTTGTATTTATGTTAATCTTGTTATGTGATTTCCAAGTTGATGTATTTAATAAATTTCATGAATTTATGTTAGCATATAGGATGAAATCTTTGAAATTGAAGTGATTAATGTAGCCATGATGTATTGAATTATTATTCATGCCCAACTATAATGTGATGCCTCCCATGTGTTTGCCAAAATACCTAAGTGAATTAATTGTGCAATTTGCTCCATTGTTGATCTTAATAATGAACTCATGAAAGAACTACATGTCTAAAGGAATCCCATGTTAAAGCTATGCCTTGAAGGTGTTTGATAAAATTCCTTAGAAAGTGAATCATGAATATGTGGCCTTTGTTGTGCCTACAAGATTTATGTTACGCTTTAATCTTTACGCTATCGAGTCCTGGGGGTATTTGATACCTAAGAATTTAGTTGTATACCTAGAGCCAGTGTCAGTTATAGAATAGTCTCAGTCAGGTCATGATCAGTGGTACTTTAAGTCAGTTCTAGAATCCAGGAAAACTCAGTAAACTCAGTACTAATCCAGTATAGTCCAGTAATAGTTTAGTCAAGCCTAGTATGAACTAGGAAATCAGTTTAGTTTCTATTCAGTTGAGAGTAGGATTCAGCACTAAGTGAACCCAAATATGGGGATTCACCTGCCAGTAGAGGGTATGATCCTTAGAAGCAATCCTTCCATTCTAGAACTACATAGCTAGCGTAGGTTGAGACATCAAACCTTCCAGTCGAGGGTTGATGAGGTGTTTTAACCTGTCAGTTGAGGGTTCCACCATTCTCATTAGAGTACTTGCCAGATGAGGGTATCTATTCTGTTGTCCTTACCCATGGCACGGTACTAGCACCCTTCCAACTAGGGTTATAGGTTGGACCCCAAAATCTATTTAGAAAAGAGATATGTTGGTTTTAATGATTATCTCCTATAGTCTCAGTTTCAAATTCAGTCTCAGATTAGAACTTAGTATAATTCTATATACTTTAGGACTGTCAGATATGATCATCCAGATAATCAGTAATATAGTATCAGTAAACTTAGATATCAATAAATTAGTATTTTAGGGATCTCATAGATAAAGAATTTATCATATCCAGTGTGTCCTCATGGGTCGCACCAATTCTATTCATGCAAAAGAAAGATGGTTCTCTTAGAATGTGCATTGAATACCATCAGTTAAACAAAGTTACGATCAAGAACAAGTACCCACTTCCTAGAATTGATGTCTTGTTTGACCAACTTTAGGGTGCCAGCTATTTCTCTAAGATAGACCTCAGATCGGGCTAATATCATCTCAGAGTCAGGGAATGTGATATCCCAAAAATAACCTTCAAAACTCAGTATAGTCACTTCAAATTCTTAGTCATGTCCTTTGGTCTTACTAATGCCCCAGCAGCTTTCATGGACTTAATGAATCATGTGTTCAAGCAGTACTTGGATATGTTTGTCATAGTCTTCATAGATGATATCCTTGTTTACTCCCGTAGTGAACATGATTATGCTGACCATCTCAGAAAAGTATTGCAGACTCTCAGAAATCATCAGCTATTTGCCAAATTCAGTAAGTGCAAATTTTGGCTAAGGTTAGTAGCTTTCCTTGGCCATATAGTTTTTGGTGATAGCATTAGAGTTGATCCCCAAAAGACTGGGCAGTGAGAAACTGGCCCAGACCCATCTCTCCATCAGATATCAAGAGTTTCTTAGATTTGGCTAGCTATTACCGATGGTTTGTTGAGGGATTTTCATCTATTGCATCCCCTATGTCCAGATTGGCTCAGAAAAAGGTCAAATTTTAGTGGTCAGATTCTTGTGAGAATAGTTTTTAGGAGTTGAAGACTTGACTTACCACAACTCCAATTTTGACCCTACAAGATGGTTCTGATGGCTTTGTTGTGTAGTGTAATGCATCCAAAGTAGGTTTGGGTTGTGTCCTCATTCAGATAGGTAAGGTCATAGCCTATGCCTCCAGACAACTTAAACCATATGGGAATAACTATCTTACTCATAATCTTGAGTTAGCAGTAGTAGTTTTTGACTTAAAGATTTGGAGGCATTACTTGTATGTGGTGCACTTTGATGTGTTCACAGACCATAAGAGCCTACAGTATGTGTTCTCCTAGAAAGATCTTAACCTTCATCAAAGAAGGTGGTTAGAGTTGTTGAAATATTATGACATGAGTATGCTATACTATCCGGGCAAGGCCAATATAGTGGTTGATGCTCTCAGTAAGCTGTGTATGGGTAGTGTTGCTCATGTTGAGGACAGTAAGAAGGAGTTAGATCAGGATGTCCATCAGCTTAATCGATTGGGTGCCCTCTTAGTCGACTCAGCAGAAGGTAGTGTGTAGGTTCAGAACAATTTATAATCATCTTTAGTTTCCAAAGTAAAGAAAAAGAACGATAGAGATCCCAGTTTAGTTAAGTTGAAAGAGTTAGTCAGCGATCAGAAGGTAGAGGTTTTCTCCCAAGAGAAAGATAGTGTATTGCATTGTCAGGGTCGTCTATGTGTGCCGAGTGTAGATAACTCGAGGCAGCGAATTCCTATAAAGGCAGATGATGCATGTTACTCTATTCATCCAGGGGACACGAAGATGACTGCAATTTATGGGAAATCTATTGGTGGAGTGGGATGAAGAGAGACATTGCAGAGCTAGTAGTTTGATGCTCTATAAGTCAGTAGGTTAAGATTGAATATCAAAAACCTAGTGGGTCTATGCAGGAGTTTAGCATTCCTACATGGAAGTGGGAAGGAGTGAACATGGACTTTGTGATGGGTTTGCCTCATACTCGTCATTAGCATAATTTAGTTTGGGTCATTGTAGATAGGATAACCAAATCATCTCATTTTCTATTAGTCCATACCTTTTATTCAGCCGAAGATTATGCTAAACTTTATATCAGGGAGTTGGTCAGATTGCACGGTGTTTTATTGTCCATTGTCTCAGATAGAGCTACCCAATTTACCTCTTATTTCTAGAAGGTATTCCAAATAGGTCTTGGTACCTGAGTTCACCTCAGTACTGCTTTTCATCCTTAGACAGATGGTCAGGTAGAAAGGACCATCCAGACTCTAAAAGATATGTTGCGAGCATGTGCGATTGATTTTAAAGGTAGTAAGGATAACCACATGCCTTTGATTGAGTTCGCATATAACAACAACTATCATTCCATCATTCAGATGGCTCCATTTGAGGCACTTTATGGAAGGAGATGTGGATCTCCCATTGGTTGGTTCGAAGTGGGTGAGGCCACGATGATAGGGCCTGACCTGATATTTGATGCCTTAGAGAAAGCTTAGTTGATCAGAGAAGGTCTTAAGACAGCTTAGAGCCAACAGAAATCATGCATAGACGTACACAAAAAGGATCTTGAGTACGAGATTGGTGACTGTATGTATTTGAAAATCTCTCCTATGAAAGAAGTGAAGAGGTTTGGCAAGAAGGGGAAACTCAGTCCCCGATATGTCGGTCCTTACCGAATTCTCAGTCGTATTGGAAAGGTAGCTTACGAGCTTAAGTTTCCATATCTAGCTTCAGACCATCTAGTGTTTTATGTCTTCTTTCTAAAAAAATACATAGGTGACCTAGCAGCCGTAGTCCTGATAAAGGACATAGACTTTTAGAATAGTCTCTCTTATGAAGAGGTTCCAGTTGAAATCCTTGACTATCAAATTCATAGACTGAGGAACAAAGAAGTCCCTCTAGTCAAAGTTCTTTGGTAGAATCAATCCATTGAGTGAGCTACTTGGGAAGCAGAAGTAGATCAAGTACCCTCACCTCTGCTCTGCCAACTCAGACTTAGCTCAAGGTAACAATTTTCCTTAAAACTTACTCAGAATTCCCTTGCAAAACTTGGTGTTAGTTATCATTGCATATTCAATCATACATTCATGAATTGTTTTTAGTCATGTATGTATTGTATTCAGATATGCATATTCAGTATACAAAACCAGTTTCTCAGTATATTCAGTCATGTATTCATTACATTTAGATACACATGTTCAGTATGAAAAACTCAGTATATCAGTAGTTTCAATCATGTTTTATTGTTTGTGTCCAATAAATAAGTTCAATACATCAGTAATCTCAGCTTAGTTAGCCTCATTCGAGGATGAATGTTCCCAAGGGGAAAATATTGTAAGACCCCGCAAAATTCTAAGCTTAAATCAGTCCTTTAAAACCTACTAAGGGGTCCCAAACTTAGGGAAAAAATTCAGCTAAGTATTTATATTAAGAGTCATTTTAGACTTCATAGTTTGGAAATCCTAGTTCACGACCTTACTAATCTTATTTTGTCAATTTTTAAATTAAATCGTGATCAAGGTCACTTATAGGCCATCTCGGGTGAGTTTTGAGTATTTCCGACTAGCATAAGGGCGAGTTTGGATACTAAAAATAGTAAGGGGCTGTGATGGCACCACGTCGTGAGGCCCAGTCAACCCAGCTAGGGGTTATATCGTTATAGGTAGTCAACCTAAGTAGAGGTCGCAACGCGAGGGATAGCCCAGTTCAGCAAATTTCAGTTACGGGTTATGGGAGTAAATGGGTCAATTTCCCCACCCTTATTCACCCAAATACAAGAAATTAAGCCCTCATTCACCAAAATATACTTACTTTCTCTGAAAATCTCTCAAGAACAAGCATTAGGATTTTCAATTTAAGATTCAATCCTCAAGAATTCTACCATCAATCTTCTCAAAATAACAAGCTTAAAGGTATGTGAAGTGTTCATCCAAGGGCTCTTTCACCCTTGGAGTTCAAGAAACCCTTTTTAAAATCTTAAATCATGATTTCCATGTTGTGGGTTTTTTGTATTCATGTTAATCTTGTTGTGTGATTTCCAAGATAATGTCTTTAATGAATTTCATGCATTTATGCTAGCATGTGGGTTGAAATCTTTGAAATTGAAGTGATTAATGTAGCCATGATGTATTGAATTATTATTCATGCCCAAGTATAATGTGATTCCTCCTATATGTTTGCCAAAATGTCTAAGTGAATAAATTGTGCAATTTGATCCATTGTGGATCTCAATTATGAACTCATGAAAGAACTACATGTCTAAAGGACTCCCATGTTAAAACTATGCCTTGAAGGTGTTTGATGAAATGCCTTAGAAAGTGAATCATGAATATGTGGCCTTTGTTGTGCCTTCATGATCTATGTTACGCTTTACTTTTTATGCTATCGAGCGTTGGGGGTATTTGATACCCGATAATTTAGTTGTATACCCAAAGTCAGTGTCAGTTATAGAATAGTCTTAGTCAGGTCACAATCAGTGGTACTTTAATCAGTTCCAAAATCCAGGAAAACTCAATTATCTTAGTACTAATCCAATCCAGTTCAGTAATAGTTCAGTCAATCCTAGTATGAACTAGGAAATCTATTCAGTAGGGAATAGGATTCAGCATCGAGTGAACTCAAGGATGGGGACTCACCTTCCAGTAGAGGGTGTGACCCTTAGAAGCAATACTTGCATTCCAGAACTATATATCTAGCATAGGTTAAGACATCAAACCTGCCAATCGAGGGTTGATGAGGTATTGTAACCTATCAGTTGAGGGTTCTAGCATTCTCGTACCTGCCAAATAAGGGTATCTTTTCAGTTGTGTTTACCCGTGGCACGGTATTGCACCCTTCCAACTGGGGCTACAGGTTGGACCTCAAAATCTATTTAGAAAAGGGGTATGTCAGTTGGATGATTACCGCTCACAATCTCAGTTTTAGATTCTGTCTCAGATTAGAACTCAGTATAGTTATACAGGCTTCAGGACTGCCAGATATGGTCATCCAGATAATCAATAATAAAGTATCAGTAAACTCAGATATCAATAAATTAGTATTCAGACTTAGTAACTGGTATCATCACGATTTCAGTTACAGGTTGCGTATTCATGTATATACTCTCATTTAGTCATATTTATGTTATTCAGTTAGTATTGTTCATGCATCATGAACCCATGTATTTCATCCTACCTCACTGAGCATAACATTACATTCAAAATACTGACACATGATTGTTGTGCTATGATGTCTTATATCATAGGTTCAGATACACGGGCCTCGGAGCATCCTCAGTAGTACATCTTCTCAGCAGACAGCGTAGAGGTGAGTCCTTATGTTTTTGAGGATATGATTATTTTTAGCATTTTAGTTACTTCAACAGTTAGTCAGAGTTAGTTGGGGACTTATCCCATCAACTCCATATTTCAGAGTGTTTAGAGGCTTATCAGACTAGAGTGTTTTCAGACTGTTGTTTTCCAGTATTTAGTTTTTCGTATATAGTATTGTTTTTAAATTTGAACCTTATGGCAGTTTCCGCATTTACTTCCTTATTTTGTTATTACAGTGTATTATTATCAGTGCTCATAGCAGGTATCAATCATGGGTTAGCTAGTGGTCCTTCGGAATTGTTAGCACCGTGTAGCGTCCGGGGTATAGACTTAGGGCGTTACAAATATGCATCAGATATTCTTAAAAAATTCAAGATGGAGAGGCGTAAACCTATATCGAACCCACTAGTTCATATTGAAAAAATCTCAAAGTCTGAAAGAGGTGATATGGTTGATCCAACAGTTTATAGAAGACTAATTGGTAGTTTTCTATATTTGACAGCAACAAGACCTGATCTCATGTTACGGCAAGTCTTTTATTGAGGTTTATGCATTTTCCAAGTCAAGTTCATCTTGGTATTGCCAAAAAAATATTGAGGTATATTAACGGAACTGTTGATTATAGTATTTGGTTTAAAAGGGAAGAGCAAGGGCAATTGATGGGTTATTCAGATTGTGATTGGGCAGGAAGTGTTGATGATATGAAAAGAACTTCTAGATATATTTTTACACTTTGTTTAGGCATGTTGTCATGGAATTCAATGAAGCAAGATGTGGTATCTCAATCATCTACCGAAGTAGAATACATTGCTGCTCTTGGTGCATCTAATCAGGCTCTATGGTTACCAAAAAATTTGCGTGATCTAGAGCAAAATCAAATTGAAGCTACAGTCATTAAGGTTGACAATAAATCACCAATTTCTATGGACAAAATCTAATGCAACATGGTCGTGGCAAGCATATAAATGTGAAGCTTCACACTATTAGGCAAGCAGAGAAAGATGGCGAAGTTAATCTAGCTCATTACAGCTCCGATCAGCAGATTGCAGATATTTTGACCAAGGCTCTTCCTAAGGGGAAATTTGAAGTTCTAAGGCATATGCTGGGAGTATCCAAGAAAAATCTCAAGGAGGAGTGTTAGAATATGAGACTTTTATTGATAGTCTTTTGTTTTAAAAGTTCTTTTTAATATTATGTTTAGTTTTATTTTAAAAATAAATGGTAGTCCTTATTTTGAGAAGTGTGTCTTGTAAGATATTATGTGAAGTGTGTCTTGTAAGACTTTTGTAGCTATAAGTATAGTCTTTTGTAAGATTTTGCTATATATGATGTATGTATGTATGAATGAAAAGCAAATGCTGAAACTCTATCTTCTCCTTCTCTTAAGCTCCAAATTCTAACATATTCTCCTAAGCTAATGAGGGATATATGTTTTTCAAAATAAAATTTCGATGCAAATTGAATATCATAAATACTATGTCCTTAATACATCTGTTTTTCCATAAGCTTTGTTAGAACTCAAGCATATCAAAAGGAAAATCAAATAGATTACAAGATATGTCAGGGAGGGATAAACATGTATATCCATTTGATAATACAGTTGAATGTTCTTATAAGAAAGAAACAAAAGAAAAATGCTTTTATTTTC
Source organism: Capsicum annuum (assembly GCF_002878395.1). Taxonomy (NCBI): domain Eukaryota; kingdom Viridiplantae; phylum Streptophyta; class Magnoliopsida; order Solanales; family Solanaceae; genus Capsicum; species Capsicum annuum. The sequence continues at coordinate 73,722,774 of NC_061114.1, forward strand.
CAGTTACTGGAGTAATTTGTAAATGAATTTATGATAGTAATAAATAAAGATGTATTGGAACTTACACAAATAAGCATTCAAGATTTTCATTTTTTGATATTCTTCCCTCTAGTACTAAAGCCAGAACCATCTCAATGATATTTCTCAAAAATGTGCATTCATTTTGCAAGAATGAGATTTTGACAAGGTGCCAAGAATAAGTAGAATAAACATAAATACACGACTTGAAAAAAGAGTCTAACAACACATACAAAAATCCAAACTGTAAGTTGCATTTTCAATTAATAGAACCAACAACAACAAGAAGATAACTAGTATATTCTCATAAAGTTGGATCTTGGATGGGTAAAGTGTACAAAGTCCATACCACTATCTTAGATGAAATAAAAATGATAGAATCCAGGATGGTCCACTTGCATTAAGATTGAAGGGTTTCAATGTGAATCAAGAAGATACTTACTATGGAAGAAGAGACCAAGAACGAGGCCAATAATTATGAAGAAATTGAGATAAGTGCTATACATATTTCATGATTCAAGTCCAAGTCCAAACGGAAGAAGATTGGGTCCATATGAGTTTTGATTAAATTTGAAAATTTTTCCTTATTTAGTTAGGGATTTATTGTTGATATTATTTTCCAAGTTTAATAGTTTCCTATTTTAAAGATTTCTAGTTTTAAAGTTATCTTGTTGAAAGTTTCCTAGATTTATTATTTTCATAAAAGTAGGTTTCGAATCTTATGCTATTTGGGATATACTTTCTCCCTATATATAGGGATGAATTTTGTTATTTTTAAGACAACATGATGATTAATAATATTTGAGAGGTTTCTATTCCTTACACCTTTATGTGTGGTGATTTTGAATTTATCTTGCAACCCTATAAGAACGATTCTCTTGGAGGTAAGACTAATTTTTCATTTGATATCTTTGATTTTTATTAAAGCTAATTAAAGAAAGTAATTAGTCTTATAATAATTGTTATCTTTAGTTTCTTCAAAATAGGGGTCTAGATCAGTTTTAATCTAAGTTCTTCAATTGACTCTATTTGTATCATAATTAGTCTTAATCCGCTAATTTTGAATAACAAGATCAATTAAAATTCTTAGAATTTATCTCAAAATTGGAAATTTTATTCTTAATTTTTGCTTATCTTTAATTTCTTGTCTTTTATCTTAGTAGTTTCACTTCCGCACTATTTTTTTGTTTATTCAAGTGACCCAATTCTTATCAAGAAAGATTATTTTCGATTGACTCCTAACTCAGGACAAAAAATAGTATAAAAACAACAAATAAAATGGGTTGGTAAATAATGAGAATGGTAGACAATATTATTATCTAAGTAGAGGCACAAAAAAATAAAATTGAGTATCAACCAGCATTAGGGACAATGAAATGAGAGGGGAAAAGAATCAGTTTATACAATAAAGAATCTTTCTATTAGCTTTGGAAAAAAAAGAATGGGGCAACGAAAAGGGGTTAAAATAACTTTTAATGGATTGAAATGTATTTCAGTAGCTTTCAATTTCTTAAGCATAAAGGGGTTTTAAATAGCCATCATACAATAAAAAATCTACATAATTTTAAATTCAAAATTCTAAAGATTTTCAACAACTAAAACAACCTAAACTGAAATTCAAAATTCAAATTTATCCTAAATTAAATAACTTATTTTTTCAAAAACTACTACATTAAATAAAAGTAATTTTCAGCACTCCTCCTTTACTTTAGTTACTGTGATTTAAAAAATTTGGTCCTCCTCGATTCCTATTTCCGCTGCTTATTCTTGAGGATTGTTTTTAATCTTGCACACTTTTGTAGCATGGCCTACTTGTTTGCAATTTCAACATACTACATTAGGTCTCCACCAACAGAAATTCTCTAAGTGTGTTTACTTGTTGCAAATTATGCATAGAGGGTAGTTACCTTTTCTTTTATGTTTTGTGCATAAAAGGCACCCTTAGTAACATTGCCTGAAGACTTTTCTTTGCTCTTATGATTGAAGAACACTTATTAGTTCTTCAATAGAGATAGTAGAGAGATCTTTAGACTCTTCTAGAGATGAGATTTTAGACTCAAATCTCTCCAAAATTGTCACAAGATTTTTTCTACTATTATGTCATCTTTGAAATCCTCATCACGAAACCTGATATTATTAACAATCAAGGAAATCCTATCAGATACTTAGCAATAGTTTCATCATCTTATATCCTAAGATATTCAAAATTCCTTTTCAAATTCAAAATTTATATTTCTCTGACTCAGCCATTTGTTGCTATTCTTTTTTTAGTTTTTCCTAAGCTTCATATATTGTCTCACAGAGAAAATCAAATCTGCAGCTGAATTTTGAATTACAGTTTTATCTATAAAGTTTTTGATTGTTTCATTTGCATGAGATTTAATCTTAGAAAGGGTAGGATTTGTAGGGAGTGGTTGTAAATGTTCTATCTTCCACTATAACTTTCATATCATAGGCTTGAAGATATGATTTCATTTTCACTGACCAAATCTGGTAGTTTTCGTCGGTGTAAATATTTTAGGCATTCAATGAGAGACCGTTGATTGTTATTTTTTCAAAAAGAAAGTCTGTTAAAAATGATATGGTAGTTTTTGAAAGAATTTACAGATACTATAAGATCAATGAGGCTCTTAATACCACTGTTGATTTTTCTAAAAAAGATAGGGCAGCGAAAAGGGGTTAAAATGACTCTCAATAGATTGAAATGGCTTTTAATAAATTTTTTTAGCATAGACCGTCTTTAAATAGCCAACATACAATAAAAAATATGCATAATTTAAAATTCAAAATCCTAAAGATTCTCTATAATTGAAACAACCTAATCTAAAATTTAAAATTCAAAAATTCATCCTAAATTAAATAACTTATTTTCCTAGAAACTAATACAGTAACTAAAAGTAATTTTCAACACTTCCAATTTATTCTCCAAGATGCCTCATTAAACTAGTGTTTAATACTACTTTTAGCTTGCATCTAAGACCAAAGAAGAAATTATAGTTTGGAAGGTATCTCGCATTCAGATAATGGATGCATTTTAAGAAACTAAAAACAAGTACAAAAAAAGGAAGAATAAAAAATAAGAGGAATTCAAGTGGTACGAAAGTATTAGCCACATAAATGAAGCTTTAGAAATGGAACAAACATGATCTAAACAAATTGAACCTAAACACTGAATTCTTGACATAACAAAGCCTAACATTGAAAAAAGAAAAGTTGGCTGCCACTTGAACTTTAAAAAGGCATTATAATTTGCTTGATCTTTAGGTAGTAATTTCAAGAAGATGTTGTCATGTATTACTTCGTGAGCATAAGAAATAAAGTTAAATTAGGGATTTTGTATGGTGAATTGGATTAAAGTCCCAAATTGATTAGAAATGGACTGATAACTACTTATATGAACTTGGGTAATCCTAACCTTATGAGATAGCTTTTGGGTACAGTTAGACTCAAGTGTCATATTTGTACATGGTATCAGAGCCATGTTCATCTCTGTTTGGGCTCCTAGTACCATGCCTAGATTGGACCTGGGAGTGAAGTTGTTTTAGAGTGGGCTGGGGTCCCATATTGGTTGGGAATGGACTGGAGATCTGCTTATATGTATTTGGACAATCATACTTTCATGATCTAGCTTTTATGATTGAGTTAGGCTCGCATATCATTGTAAAGAATAGCAAAAGAAAGATGTCGTTGAGCGACCTTCTGCTAGCCCAAGATCGTTAACTAAGATCGGAAGATTCAACTAAGAAGTGGAAGCTATGAAAAGAGAAGGAAGAACTTTAATATGAAGAACACTACTTGAATTGATTTTATTTTTGGTTGGTTTCAAATGTACAAAGACCACCCCTTTTTATACTTATCTATGGATGGTTCTAGATACTATTCTAGATACTTCAATAAGAATAATCTAAGTAACTTTTATCTTCTATCTATCTATGACTAATCAAGATATTTTTCTAAGATAATTATCCTAAATACTATGCTAGAATATTCTAGAGACCTTGCTAGAAAACTATGATATTAATTTACTAGACTATTGTAGAATTTAACTAGAAAACTATGATATTCATTCTTCCAAGAAATCCACTTTAGATATTTTTCACACTCCCCCTTAAAGTGATTTTTGGAAGCTATCTTGAACTCATTGCAGAAGAACTCAAATGAATATTTGAACCATGCCTTGGTGAAACTCTCAGCAACTTTTTCCCAACTCCTCTTTCTTCTTCCAGTGATAAAGATTTTTTGTTAATGACTAGCCCTGTGAAGAAATAAGAATATGGATTGACAAAATTTTCATTTCTATTATGAGATAGCTTGACAATCGTTCTCTATGTCCTTTGAGAACCATATGAACCAAATGGTCGAACCAACTACCACCATAGCCGATCACGCAAGCACAAAACATATCTTTCAATGTCTAAATGGTCCTCTCCGCTTGTCCATTCGACTGTGGGTGGAAAGCGGTACTAAGGCACACCTTAGTTTCCAAACCTTTTTGGAATGAGTTCTACAAGTGAGATGAGAACGAATTACCACGATCCGAAATGATAGAAACTAGAGCACCATGCAACTTCACAATCTCTGTAAGAAATAACTTAGCATAATCCTCCAACGAATAACTCATCCTCACCGGCAAAAAGTGAGCGGACTTAGTCATCCTATCCGCAATGACCTAAATTGAATCACATTGATTTTGAGACTGAAGAAGATTGGTAATGAAATCCATGTTAATCACTTCCCACTGCCATTCGGGCAACTCAATATCTTGGTACAAACCACCGAGTCTCATATGCTCAACTTTCACTTATTAACACACCATACACTTTGCCACATAGCTAGCCACATCTCATTTTATATTGTTCCACCAATAGAACTCCCTGAGATCATGATACATCTTTGTAGAATCAAGATAAATAGCATAACGAGATTTATGAGCTTCGTCTAGAATCTTTTCCCTCAACCCATCGACGTCGGGAACATATAACCTACCTATGTACCTCAGTATACCATCACCACCAATCACAAAGTCAACAAACTTTTGTTGACCCACATTACTCTTAATGTTCAGATCCAACATCTAATTTTTCTTTATATCAACAATAAGAGATGACTGCAATACCGGATGCACAAACACACCACCATTCTCAGAGTCCGCGAGACAAACTCTTAGACTAGCCAAACGGTGAATGTCCTTTACCAACTCTCATTTATCCTCATCTACATGAGCCAGAATCCCCATGGTAGCCTGCTAAGGAATTCAACAACAATATTAGCCTTACCTGGATGGTAGTGAAAACTCATATCATAGTCCTTCAGTAAATCAAGACACCTCCTTTGTGTGAGATTTAGCTCTTTCTAAGTAAACACATATTGTAGGCTCTAATGATCAGAAAAAATGTCAACTTGAACCCCATAGAGAGTGACGCCAAATCTTCAGCGCAAATACCACTGCTAATAATTCCAAGTCAAGAGTAGGGTAGTTCTTCTCATGAATTTTTAACTTCCTAGAAGCAAAAGACACTACCTTACTAAGTTCCATCAACACACAACCCAGCCTAACATGAGAAGCCTCGCAATACACTATAAAATCATTATTACCCTCGAGCAGGGTCAAAATCAGAGCTGAAGTCAACTTATCTTTGAACTTATCAAAATTACCCTCACATGTATCCGACCATAAGAACTTGACCTTCTTCTGGGTCAACTTAGTCAATGGGGCAGCTATAGTAGAAAAACTTTCCATAAATCTCCTATAGTAACCGGGTAAACCCAAAAAGCTCTGAATATCAATTGGAGTCGCAGGTCTAGTCATAGTCTTAAACCAAAACTCACACTTGGAGAACTTTTCATACAAATGTTGATCCTTCAAGGTCTGCAACACAAAATGGAGGTGATCGACATAATCTGCCTTATTCTTAGAATAGACCAAGATGTCATCAATGAAGATAATGACAAACAAATCAAGAATATGATGGATGATCCTATTCATCAAATCCATAAATATTGCCGGAGCATTGGTTAACCCAAAAGACATGACAAGGAACTCATAGCGACCAAACTAAGTCCTAAAGTTAGTATTAGGGATATCCACTTCCCTAATCTTAATCTAATTATAACCCGACCTTTGATCAAACTTAGAAAAACACTTTGCACCTTGAAGCTGATCAAATAAGTCATCAATCCTAGGAAGAGGATATTTATTCTTTATGGTCACCTTATTCAACTGACGATAATCAATGCATATTTGAAGGCAACCATCCTTCTTACGCATAAATAACATAGCAATACCCCAAGGAGACATACTAAGATGGATAAAACCTTTATCTAAAAGATCCTTTAATTGCTCCTTAAGCTCCTTCAATTCAATTGGAGCCATTCTATAGGGAGGGATACAAATTGGACGAGTGTTCGAAACAAGATCAATCACAAAATCAACTTCTCTATCAGGAGAAATACCAGGAAGATCATCAGGGAAAACCTCGGGAAACTCATTAACCACGAAAATGAATTCTAGAGAAGGACCTTCCGAGTAAGAATCTTTAATCCGAACCAAATGATACAAACACCCTTTGGAGATCAACTTTTGGGCTCTAAGATATATGATGAACCTCTCCTTAGGCACTAAAGAACCCCCTTTCTATACAATGACCATCTCATTAAGGGAATTTGAACATGACCTTACGGGTACGAGAATCGAAGGAATCATGACATGAATACAACCAATCCATCCTCAATATGACATCAAAGTCAAACATATCTAACTTTATCAAATCTACAAGAGTTTTTCTACCACTAACAGATACCACACACCCCCTGTTGACTCTTTTAGCAATCATACAGTCACCAATTAAGGTAGATACAGAAAAAGGACCAGAAATAAATTTAGCACCAAAACCAAAATGCACAACCACAAATGGCGTTACATAAGAAAGAGTGGACCCTAGATCAAGTAAATAATACACATCACATGAGAAAAGCTTCAACATATCTGTGACAACTTTAGGAGATGCCTTAGAATCCTGGCAAGATATAAGAGAATATAACTAATTTTGGCCAGTGCCAGTACCAAAAGAAGAAATAGATATAGAAGCAGCACTTTTTGTTATAGGAGCAGATGAAGAGGCAACTGGAACATTGCTAGCCCCAGAAGCCATTCTAGCTATATAGTCATACTACATGTGACCAATCTAACCAAAATAAAAATGCCTATTCTTTCCTTCCTCAAAAACCCACGGTGTGACCGCCTATAAAATCTACAAGAAGGGTGGGATAGAGCGGACTGAGCCCCACAAGCTTGAGATTGGGCACCCTGTGCCAAAGACCCATCATCATGCTGAGACCAATGATCACCCAATGGCTTTAGGTAAGGAGCACTAGATGTAAAAAAAGAAATAGAACTTCCCCACTTCTTATTTAGCCACTTACCACCATATCTACCACCTTGTTCAGAAGGCCTAAACTTCTTCTCGTGTCTCTCACTAAACTCAGACTGCTTTCTTTTCTCATTCTCTACTTATTGCATATAAATAACCAACCTAGAGATATCTATGTCCTTAATCAGCAAGGCAGTCTTACTTTCAAGTATCAAATCATGAGACAATCCTGAAAGAAACTTGCTCATTTGTGCCCTCATATCAAACACCATCTCCCAAGCATACTTAGACAATTGTTGAAATTTTAAGGCATACTCCTTTGATATCCTACCCTATTTTAAATTAACAAACTCCTCCACTTTCCTTAACTCCTAAGGAAAAAAGCGATCCAAAAATACATTATATAAATTCTCCCATAGAGATGACTCATTATCGTAACCCCTTGCCCGGTCCTACTCTTCGTACTATTGGTACGCCATATCCTTCAGCTGGTAGGCAGCAAACTCCACCCCTTCCACATTGGTAGCATGCATAACTCTAAAAAAATTTTCCATCTCATCCATACAACCCTAAGGATCTTTCTCTACCTTAACACCCATAAAAGTTAGAGGACTTAACCTCATGAACTGGATAACCGTTGTAGCCTCAGAGAATGGAGTAGCAGATGCACAACACTGTGAGAAGCTACCAACTGAGTAATCATATAAATCGACTGACGAATCTCACCATTCGTCATACTATCCTGAGGAAGACTAGAGGTAACCAGTGGAATTCCAAGACAATAAAGGATTCGACCCCTTGACCGCGTATGGATCCTATAAGTAGAGAGTGTTCTATCAATATTTTACTCAACTGGGATAGAGGAGTTTTTGTAAGCTTTAGATCGTCAAGGCATGATTTGAAAGACAAATAAATAGAATTAGAAAAATCTAAGACCTTAGATTCTATAGCTCAAAATGAGACAACAAGAAAGTGAAACATTCCTAAATATGTTGTACCTCACCCTAATGAGTGTGGCATGCTACACACCCTAAAAATATACTCTACTCGACACGGCTTTGTGGACTCCTAGTTGACCATGAACCTAAAACTCTGATACCAACTTGATACGACACAAACCAGGGCCTTGTCATAATGGGTATTCCAAGTCCAACAAGGATCGAAGACCACCCCCAATACCCAATCCAACCTCCAATCATATACCCTTCGGATGAATTTCAAACATATAACAAGATAGAGTAACTATCAACTCAAAGACTTTAGGATAGGTCGACGACCATGGCCGACCTAAATAAGTCTAACCATTCAATGCCAACCAACAACCATAACCAAATAGAAATAATAACCAAGTCCATATACATACAATAATAGACAATCACAAATCAAATAAAATCATACGGTATTATCCCCAATACCAATACCAATGCCAAGGCTAACACTAATGCCAACATCGCTCATACCAACTCATAGTAATCTCACAAATCCTTTATCTAAAATCAAAACAACATATTTTCTGGATATACCCCTAACCATAGCCAAAAACAATGTCCAAGACTAACCAATGAAAACAAAACAAACTAAAACTAGAAATAGAGCCTTTCGAAGTATGAAGCTCACCACTTTAAGTCAATACAAGTTGTTCCCAAAGTTCGGTCATTGAGTAGGAGGGATAGTATGACCAATACTTGTATCACGTGTGGATACAGCATCGAAGATGGTTAACGGTTGGAGCGCTAGCATGTAACTCAAGGATAAGGATAAAATAGTGCCAACAATTTAATAAAATCAATCAATGAATTTACCAATGCAATACATGCATATACATATATATTTATACCATACTGGGATAGGACACAAGATAAACATAAAATTTGAAATCATTAACCTGCGTTGTATAGCATGACCATCATAAAATAAGGCACCCATGGGCTATATAGGCCCAGCTCTTCCTAGCTGAAAGGGCCCTAGTGAATGTAGCCGCACGAACCAAAGAATATCCATATCTGTATATGCCTTTATGGGAGACTCAAACCTCCTAGCATATTCAAGGTAACTTAAGCACCAATATATGTAATAACAGGGACTCAAACCTCTCTTTCATATATTTATTTGGGGGACTCAAACCACCCAATCATAAGACACCCACACTAGCTAGTGCGTTTTTCAGTGTTAGTCCTTTAGACTCCACTTTCACAGTCCGACTACGTATCCCGCTTTAAAGCCCAATTTAAAACCACCATTTCATATACACAACCATTAAGTAAATTACTTACCAAAGGCACTTTATTGGTATCATCATACCAACACTACTTGCAAGTATACCATATGTGATTACCATTATCAACCAACCATGCATCCATTTAGATTTGGGGCTCGACTCATTGTCTAACAAAGATACTTGTTCAATCCAAAGTTTAGGGACTCAAACCCATTATCTAATAAAGACATTAATCAAGTTAACATTGAGGGACTCAAACCCATTTAACTAATTAAATTACCAAGATTATCATTTAGATTATTACATGGCCAATAAGGACTTCACAAAATCATTTACAAAACATTCATATTTATTAGGTCAATGCCTTAGTTCTAAACATCATTAACATGTGACTAGTTTATTCTCTTAAATATTTTCACAAACACTTTGGGGGCATGCTATTATCAAGACCAAAAATCAAGGTAAAAACCATCAACTTAGGGTTACCCATGACCTACTTGTTAAACCATAATTACTAAACACCCATATGTGCAATCTATCACCAAAAACACATATAAGCATAAGTTAAACCAAGAGTAAATAATACTCAATCATATGCAACAAAGACCTCAAATTGGGTTTTCAAAACCACTATTTAAGAATAATGATCACACTTTAACATATGATATTTGAGAACTAAAAATGAGGGAAGAGTCATATGCCTTATTCAAGAAGATTCACGGAAGAAACTTGACTCTTAAGCCTCAAGATAAACACCTTTGAAAAAACCTAGCTCCAATCTTCAAGAGAGAGTTTACAGAGTGTTTTTAGAGTGCTTGATCTTTCAATAGTAGGTTATGAGGGGCCACAATATGTTTTAAGATACGTGGATATAAGGGTTTTGGGGTGGAAAATATTCGAAATTCCCTCAGCTTAAAAACTGAAAACTTGGTCGTAGGAGGGTATGACCCATCCCCCTAAACCGTACCCTGTACCCTAGAGTACTAGTGGTACCCTTATCTTATACCCTAGTATCATCTTGGACCTCTATACTGACCAATATAGGACCACAAAGGTCTAACTCGTATCCTAGCATACGAGAAGTACCTTCTAACCAGTACCTTAGACAGAATACACTAGGCTAAGTTTAGGGCATTATACGACCTTACCATGTACACCTCATACCCTAACATACAAGAAGTAAGATATTTATTCATACCTTGGAAAGAAACCGACCAAACCATACTAATTTACATATGAGAGAAGGGACCTAAATTGTAACTTAACATTCAAATAGTATGCTCAAATTGTATATTATCTAGAATACTAAAACTTAGGAAATTTTCTAAGGATCAAAGGGCAAGGTGTTTCAATTACCTTGGTTGTAATTTGCTAATTCATTCTCCAATATCTATAGCTGAGCTTTATTCTTCTTACTGAATAATTAATCAAGGGTTATCCATATTTTATGGGTTGATTTGAACCTTATAATATGATCAAATAAAATGGAGGAGATTCACTTCTTCAAAATAAACTCTACCTTTGTACTAATCAGCTTCCACTTAATGTATGCACTACTATTCTTCAGTTTGTCATTTGGTGGACGTGTGTTACTCTCGCTAACAACATCCCAAAAATCCTCGCCCATAAGGTATGATTTCATACAAGTCTTCCATACCTTGTAATTAAACTGATTCAACAACTTCATTCCTAATCTATTAACATGATCTTTTAAATCTATTAGGATAAATTGTAATAACCTGACTTATTATTTTATTAAAATGAAGGGTTAATTGGAAATTATAACCAATTATTAATATTAATTAAGAAATTAAAAAGGGACAAGACAAAAAACTTCTTCAGTTTCAAGCTAGTAACATACAAGTAGAATAATAGGGCTATATATGGCTCCTTTTATTCTTAGAAAAGATAAGCAAGAAGCGTACACAATAAAAGCAATGTAGAAAAATAAAATCAATAGAGAGTATGTAAGCTACGTTGCAGGCATCTTTCACCAATAAGGTATGAATTTGTTTATAGTTCTTTGGCATGGAATTCTGAAAAATAGTGACAGCAAACCGACACTAATGTGTATTTGCTTTTCTTCTTGGTGGTAGTTTTTTTCTACTAGATTAAGGATAGATATTGGTTGTTATTGATTGCTTAGTGGAAAAATTGAAAAAGTAAGAAACGGACGTTGGCATCATGTACAAGACACATATTTCCCTCATAAGTATTATTTTAATTTTCTACTGCCATTTTCTTAAACAAACTATCAAATAGAGAATATTTATGGTACGTAATGATTGGGTAGTGATGAAATTATTGACCAGTATTTTGAAAGTTTTGTTTCAGCATCTTTCTCTTGTTAGATTATTCTTAATTTAATATAATAGTATGAGATATTAAGGTTTAGCTCTAAGTATAAAATTTGGGGATATTGAGACTTATCCCAAAATAGCATAATTAATATTGTTATTTAATATTATGTTTAGATTGATTTCATTGATTATTGTTTGGTTGATATCCTACACATTGAAAGTTGGGAAATTTTTCATTAGCGAGGTAAGTGAGACTTTAAGCTTTGATGCTTACTTTTCAAACCTGCTATATAAGAAAATTATATTTTTCTTCCTAGTCCATGTGTTGGAACAAGCGTGCACTTAGTAGAAGCGGTGGTCTTTGATGAGCTGTGGTTATGTATTTTTAAAGTATAGTGAGAATTGCTTGGTGGTAATATGTGAGGTGTGACATTGGGGTATTGAATATATTTTCTTCACTACTGTTATAGTCTCTAGGGGCATACATAGCTATCGTAATATGTTAAGGGCATACTTATGCTGCCGTAATATGTTAGGGGCTTGTACATGCTACCGTAGAAGACTTTTGGAGAATTATATATATTGTCGTGGACTTGTTGAGGTGCTAGGCCGATCACTTTTACTGCCATTTATGACAAGTCATGAGAGATGGTTTAGTTGAGATATAGAGTGGATTTTGAACTTTCTTTTAGATTTAATTGACATTAACTTACAAGAGATATTATGTACATATTATTTGTATATTTTGTTGTGTCTTGTATTTTTCAACACTTTTTCCAGGGTATTAAAGTAGCAGGTTGAGAATCTTACTGGGTTATATTAATATGTAGCTACTCCTTACTTGCATATCTGAAGATACAATTGCAGAGTGAGAGACATGTGGCTGACAGTTTTTACGTATAGATTTTATTGCTAAGGTGAGCCTTCGCATTGTTAGTGGAGGCTTTCATCCATCCTTAATTATTTTTTTAACTTATATATCTTTTCGTTGTGTTTGCATGCCCAAAATCTAAACTTGTATGACTCCGTTTAGATGCTCCATGGTTTTAGTGTGGGATTTAGGGCTACAGAGTTATTATCTAAGTATTGTTGTTTTCATAAACCGTACTATGATAATTGAGTGGTTAACTACTTTGCGTTTAACAATTAATTCGTGATTTTCAGTTGCATAAGTTTTTATCCCAGTGTTTGTAGACATTATGAATGTATGAAAAATTGATTCTCCAGGCAAGTGGTGTTGGCGGGAGCTGGTCACACCCAGAGGTTATTTTTGGGACGTAACAAAGTTGGTATCAGATCTGAGGCTTTAGGTCCTGGTTCATGGAGCAGTGTTTAGTAGATTTTATTCAGGGGAATGTAAGTGCCCATACTTATAAACTTGAGGCTATGGTATATTTAGGAAGTTTACCCTTTTCCATTTATTATTTGTGTGTTGAGTTGAATTAAGTATAACCTTTAAATATTGTTTCGCAGATGGTTAAAAGATATGGTTCTTCTTTCGCTAGTCGATCTGATGCACCTACTAGGCGTGGTGCTGGATAGGATTCTACCTGTGATGGTGGTAGATTTGGGTATCATCCAACTAGGCCTCAAACTAGGACGCAGGCCGGTGCTCATCCTGGAGTTTAGAATGGGATATAGCACCAAGTTATGGCTTCTGAACAAGTGCAGAACTATAACACCCCATAGTTTTCTAGACCTGATGTTGCTTTATGGTATGCATAGAGAGGCGAGCTCCTAAAAATTTTTCTAAGTGTAAAGAGGACTTAGTCACATTTTGAGCTCCTAACCTTTGATGATTTTATTTTTGACCTTTCCATCCCTGAAAAGCTAATTTTTAAGTTGTTTTATGATTGAGAAAGTTATTAGTACATATTAGGTAAGTTTTGGAATTTTCGAACATCGTTAGAGGGGTGTTTGGATATTGAAATCAGTGGCCCGATGCGAAGACAGCGTGCCGCATCAATGATATCTTCATTGAAATAGTGGACCGATGCGATCTCAACGCATTGTGTCAGGTAAGCGTCGATGCCTAGTTCGTAAATTATTTTAAATAACCGTTAGGAAGGGCAAATCAATCTTTTTCTCTCATCATAACTGTGCCATAATACAAAATTAAGTGTCATTAGGACAAAGTATAACAGAAAACTAATTCTCTCTCTTTAATCAAGACCCTAGCTTTTCTACAAAGATCAAGAAACTCATCTTTAGAAGTTAAGAGTATCAAGAACTTAGTCAAGATTCGGGTCCCGCTCTTTCTCCTTAGTAATCTAAGGTACATGGGGTTTTTCTAAACTACATGGGATTGTTGAAAATACATTGAATAAGATTGAAAGTTATAGAAATCATGAATTTTTAAAGGGATTTTGGAATTATGTTTTCAATCTTGCATTATGAATGCTTTAATGATACTATTGTTTTGGACTTGAGGCCTTCCCCCAAATTTGATTTGTAATTTATATATGTATGTATGAAACTGAGATTTAAGGATTGAATTGAGATAATAATACTATAAATGTCCCTCTCTTGTTGTTAAGCTGCTTGTTTCTATGTGTGTTATGAAATACTCAATTGCATTTTGAGGAAGCATGATATGGATGACTTGATTTTTGGTTTATGACTTGATTATGATTTTGAACTTAAGAAGGGACGGTTTATTTGATGTTAAATGTTAAGAGAATTTCTAAAAGAATTTCATGATTTGCCATAAATTTCATGACCACCACATGTTGTTGAAAGGTTGAAAAGAGAGAGTTTCATGTATGTTTTCCCATGAGTTTAAAGCAAGAGTCCTTTTGAATTTATTAATTAATATGGTGGTCCCAAACTTCATGTTTTGAGAGAAGAGATTATAATATGCTATGAATGGCCCAGAGATGCGACTTGTAAGTCAATGGTATAACGATACCATTTAAATGAATGCAATAACAAAGTAACGGTTTTTAGATTTTGATTTCATAGAATACATATTTTAAAGAGCTAAGAAATGGGCTTAAAGAGGGTTAGGTGGTTTTTCGAAGAAGGCTTAAGTTCAAGAACTCCTAGCCTAAAATCATGTTTTGCTGATACGGGTTTATTTCATCCCCTAGAGGGATTATACACTGGCCTAGTGCCCTATGACATATCAGAGACAAAGACTCCAACCCTTGCGACAAACTCAGATTGGGGGATTGGTTGCCGATTAAGGGCAGATTCCATATGGCCCATGGAATTTTAGAGTTGTAGGGTATACCACCAAGCGCAAAAGTAAAAACAAAGAGTCTGTCATGGAGTTCAAAAAATTGTTCAGAATCTTTTAAATATGCCTATGTGTTTACTTTGAATATGTATATTTATGAACTATTTTCTAAGCTACTCTCACCTATGTTGAATAAAAATTATTATGTTGCAGTTTCTCTGTGTACCAATACAATTGTATTGACCCCCTATATTTAGGGTCTGAGGCTCAGTCTAGAGGTCCTGCTAAGCCGTAGAGTTTTCAGACAGAAGTAAAGAGTGCAATTGGTGAGCCTTCTCTATTTCGAAAGGCCTAATGTTTTTCATCTATTTGTTATTTCTTTTGGTTTGGGTATACTGGGGTCCTTGTCCCAGATTCAGATAGTTTATTTATGTCGTATGTAGTAGAGATTTTGCAGACTGAAAGAGATGATGTTCAGATGTTGAAAACTTATTTCTGTTTTATCAAATAGATTTCATAATATGACCATGATTCCGTTTATGTCATTTCCATATATTTTTCTTTATTATTCGAGTATTGTGCATGACTACCAGACATTGAAGAGTGTCTGAATCATTATGGTTTAGGATACTCATCATGGCTAGGGCCCCAGCTTGGGTCGTGACAAGAACCAGTTTTATCGAGATACTCTAGTTGTAGTGCCAGTTGTTGCACCTACTGTTGCATTGCCTGCAGACATAGTAGTAAGAATGTTCAATGTACTTGAGGCATTAGTGCCTAATCAAGGTCGAACTCTAACTCCTCAGACTATTATATAGACGCAAGCACAAGTTTAGTTGATTGTTGTAAATTCTTAGGCATCTCAACCAGTTGATCAGTCGGTTACAGCTGTAGGTCAACCCAAGGATCTTAAGAATTTCATGGATCTTAAGCCCACGGAGTTTGATGCTACTCCATATTCTATTGAGTCTCAAAAATTTCTAGATTGTTACGATAAAATACTGACTACATTAGGATTGAAGGAGACTCGTGGTATAGAATTTACTACTTTTCTATTCTCAAGGTCTCTCGAGGTGTGGTGGACTTCCATTTTGAGGGAAAGATAAGTAGAGCTACCACTGATCACTTGGTCAGAGTTTTCAGTTATGTTTATAGACAGATTTATTCTATTGAGCAACCAAGATAACATAAGATGCCAATTTAAGAATCTGCGATAGGGATCTATGACCGTCACTGAGTACGAAGCTAAATTCACTGAGTTGTCCAGGTATGTTATCTTTGGTTACAGATCAAAGAAAGAAATTAAGATAATTTTTGGATGGACTAGAGGCTCATTATCGTAGTCCAGTGATACGGGATATGCATAGTGGATCCTATGCTGAGGTGATTGACACTACTCTCCGTTCTGAATCCTATTATGAGATGGAAAGAATTAATCAAGAAAACAAAAAGGCACATAACTCGGGTGGGTTTAGTAGTGCTTCGTCTGAGAGCAAGAGTGGTTTTCAATATGGCCATTCTAGGCCTGCACAGTCAGAGTCAGTGGGTCAATCTTCAAAGAATAGTTATCCCGCTAGACAGGGTCAGTAGCAGATGCAGTAAAAGAGTAGCGACTCTTTTTAGTTTGGACAATATCCAAAATATTCTAATTATGGTAGAAATCATAGTGGGCATTGTTTTATAGTTGGTGGTCCTTGTTATACTTATGGTGAAAGAGGACATATTGCTAAGTTTTGTCCTAAAAAAAATTTTGGTTCTAGTGAAACTACTGCACAGGTATAAAGAGATGTAAAAGGTTCTTATGCTCATGCTCAGCCAGTAAGGGTTGCTCCATAGAGTGTCCGTGGACAAAGTCGACAAGGTGCTCAAGGTGCTCAAACAGCAGGTGGACCATCGAGATTCTTTGCTATGTCTAGACAGGATATAGAAGCATATAATGCAGTGGTCATAAGTATTATCACTGTAAACTCTTATGAGGCTTATTCTTTTATTTATCCTGGTTCTACGTATTTGTATGTGTCCCCATCTTTTGTTTTATTCTTAGAGAGAAACATTAAGACTCTTATTGAGCCATATATTATTACGACCCCTGTGGGGGAGACCTTATCATTGGATAGAGTTTATAGAGATTATGTGGTATCTATTTAGGGTAAGGACACTATAGTTGGTCTACTTGTGTTGCCAATAACTGATTTTGATGAGATTATGGGTATGGATTAGTCGGTATCATATTATGCTTTGGTTGATTGTTATGCTAAGCTTATACGTTTTGATATTCCTAGAGAACCACCCTTATTGTGGAAATGTATAACTCTTGTGACTCAAGGAACGATAATATCTAATGCAAAAGCCTGCAGAATAATTAACCATGGTTGTTTGGGTTTTATTTCTACCGTTCATGACACTCGAGCAGAGGAAGTTTCTATTAACAATGTTCCCATTGTTCGAGAGTTTATTGACATATTTCCAGATGATTTTCCTAGGCTACCTCCGATGAAAAAAATTGAGTTCCGTATTTAGTGTTAGGGACTCAACCTATCCCTATTCCACCTTACCGTATGGCTCCAGCTGAGTTGAGAAAATTGAAGATTCAATACCAGGAGTTACTAGATAAGGGATTCATCAGGCCTAGTGTGTCACCTTAGAGTGCACCTATGTTATTTGTGAAAAATAAAGATGGCACAATAAGAATGTGCATTGACTATAGGCAGTTTAATTAGAAAATAATCAAGAAAAAATATCCTTTGCCTTGTATTGGTGATCTATTCGATCAGTTACAGGGTGCTACACATTTTTCAAAAATTAACTTGAGATCGGGTTATCATCAGCTGAGAATCAAGGTCGAAGATATCACTAAGATAATTTTTCAAACTAGGTATGGGGATTTTGAATTTTTAGTAATGTCTTTTGGACTGACTAATGCACCTGCAGCATTTATGTACCTCATGAATAGGGTATTCAAGCCAACCTTAGACCATTTTGTTATAGTTTTCATTGATGACATTTTGGTTTACTCTCAAAGTGAGGCAGAACATGGACAACATTTGAGAGTTGTGCGGCAGACACTAAGAAAACAAAAGTTTTATGCCAAGTTCTCAAAGTGTCAGTTTTGGTTGGGCATGGTTTCCTTTTTGGGACATGTGGTGTCAAGAGATAGGATTAATGTTAATCCAAAGAAGATTGAAGTAGTTTGAGATTGGCCTCGACCGAGTATTGTTACAAAAATATGTAGGTTCTTGGGTTTAGATAATTATTACAAGAGGTTTGTAGAGGACTTCTCAAAGATAGCCGCTCCATTAACCCACTTGACTCAAAAAAAATATGGTTTTTAATGGTTAGATAAATATGAAGAGAGTTTTAAGAAATTAAAGACAGCAATGATTTTGACTCCAATTTTGACTTTACCTATGACAGAAGGTGGTTTCACTATTTATTGTGATACATCTCAAATTAGATTGGGTTGTGTTTTAATACAGAATGGTAAAGTGGTGGCGTATGCTTCTTGGCAGCTAAAGGTCCATGAGAAGAATTATCCGACTCACGAATTGGAATTGGTCGTGGTTGTATTTGCAGTCAAGATCTAGTGTCATTATCTTTATGGTGAGCCATGTGAAATCTTTACTGATCATAAGAGCCTGCAGTACATATTCAAGCAAAGAGATCTGAATCTAAGACAATGACGGTGGTTAGAGTTTCTTACAAATTATGATCTTACTATCTTGTATCATCCTGGAAAGGCGAATATAGTAGCAGATACTTTGAGTAGGAAGTTTATAGACAGTTTGGCCCGATTTGTTGTCGAAATACGACCTATTATTATGGATATTCAGTTTTTGGCCAATCATGGAGTTCAAATTGATCACACGATACCTGGAAAGTTACTTGCGGTTATACTGGTTTAGTCATCCTTACTTGGGCAAGTTAAGACTTACCAATATGATAATCCTTACCTTATTAGGATTCGAGATCGAGTGCAAAATGGAGGTGTTAAGTCTTTCACTATTGATGGTGAAAGTGTGCTACGTCGTCATGGAAAATTATGTGTTCCCATTGTAGGTGACATGAGCCAGCTAATTCTTGATGAGGCTCATAGCTCGCAATACTCTATCCTCCCTGGTGCTATGAAAATGTATCAAGACTTTTATGGATTGTACTGGTGGAAAGGTATGAATTCTAATAATTTGAAACATGTGACTGGTTGTTTAAATTGTCAGCAGGTTAAATATGAACATCAAAACCCTAGCGAAGTGATGCAAAAATTGATTATCCCAGAGTGGAATGGGAATGAATCACTATGGATTTCATTATAGGGTTGCCAAATACTTTCAGGAAGCACGACTCGATTTGGGTGATAGTGGATAGACTTACAAAATTTGCCTATTTCATACTAATTTGGGTGACTTATACCACAAAATAGTTAGCAGAAATTTACATACGGGAGATAGTTTGGCTTCATGGTGTTCCTATTTCAATCATATTTGATCGAGATGCATAGTTCACTACTGAGTTTTGGAAATCTTTTCAGAAGGCATTAGGTTCGCAGATTGAGTTGAGTACGGCTTTTCATCCGCAGAGCGACGGACAGTCTGAAAGAGTTATTCAGATCTTGGAGGACATGCTTAGAGCTTGCGCGATTGATTTTGGTGTCCAGTGGGATGGCCAGCTACCTTTGGCAGAGTTTGCTTATAATAATAACTACCATTCGATCATTCAAATGGCACCATATAAGGCTCTATATTGTCGCAAGTGTCATTCATCAGTTGGCTGGTTTGAGCCCGGTGAAGCACAGTTATTAGGTCTAGATTTAGTTCAACACGCATTGGAGAAGGTTGCGATGTTGCGATGATACGAGACTAACTTAAGACGTCACAAAGTAGGCAGAAGTCGTATACAAATAAGAGGTTCAGTGATTTGGAGTTTACAAAAGGAGAAAAAGTTTTTTTTAAAGTTTCTCCCATGAAAGGGGTTATGAGATTTGGCTGGAAAGGTAAGTTGAGTCCTAGATACATTGGTCCTTATGAGATCTTGGATCGGATTAGATTGGTGGCATTTAGGCTAGCTTTACCTCCAAGATTGTTTGCAGTACATCTTATGTTTCACGTGTCTATGCTTAGACTGTATGTTCGTAATGATAGCCAGAAGATCCAGCTAGAGGATGTAGAGCTTGATGAGAATCTGATTTATAAGAAAAGTCCGATAGTTATTCTTGATAGGCAAGTACGACAGTTGAGATCGAAAAAAGATAGCTTTAGTCAGGGTATTATGGCGTAACCATCCAATCGAGGAGGCTACTTGGGAGTTCGAAGAGGAGATGCGAGTTCAATATCCTCACTTATTTGACATTCAGGTATGATTCTAGACTCGTTCGAGGATGAACGTTATTTTAAGTGGGTGAGAATGTAATAGCTCAACTTATTATTTTCTTTTAATAAAGGTTTAATTGGTAATTATAACCAATTATTAATATTAATTAAGGAATTAAAAGGGGACAAGCCTAAAGCCTTCTTCAATTTCACGCTAGTAACGTACAAGTAGAATAATGAGGATATATATTGCTCCCATTATTCTTGGAAGAGATTAGCAAGCAGCGTACACAACAAAAGCAATGTAGAAAAATAAAATCAA
Source organism: Capsicum annuum (assembly GCF_002878395.1). NCBI lineage: Eukaryota > Viridiplantae > Streptophyta > Magnoliopsida > Solanales > Solanaceae > Capsicum > Capsicum annuum. The sequence goes on from NC_061114.1 coordinate 73,743,483, forward strand.
CAGAGAAAATCTAAGCTACGTTAGCATGCATCTTTCACGATAAGGTATGAATTTGTTTATAGTTCTTTGGCATAAAATTCTGAAAAACAGTGACAGCAAAATGACACTAATGTGTATTTGATTTCTTCTTGGTGATAGTTGTTTGCTACTAGATTAAGGATAGATATTGGTTGATATTGATTGCTTAATGGAAAAATAGAAGAAGTAAGAAACAGACATTGGCATTGTGTACGAAACAAATATTTCCTTCATAAATGTTGTTTCAATTTGCTACTGCCATTTCCTTAAACAAACTATCAAATAGAGAATATTTATGGTGCGTAATGATTAGGTAGTGATGAAATTATTGAGCAGTATTTAAAAAGTTTTATTTTGGCAGCTTCCTCTTGTTAGATTATTCTTAATTCAATATAACAGTGTGAAATATTAAGGTTTAGCTCTAAGTTTAAAAGATGGGGATATTGAGACTTATTTCCAAAATAGCATAATTAATATTTTATTTAGATTGATTTCATTGATCGTTGTTTGGTTGATGTCCTACACATTGCAAAGTTGGAAAATTTGTCATTAGTGAGGTAAGTGAGACTTTAAGCGTTGATGTTTTCTTTTTAAACCTGTTTTATAAAAAATTTATATTTTTCTTCTTAGGCCATGTGTTAGGACAAGCGTGCACTTGGTAGAATCGGTGATCTTTGATGAGCTGTGGTTATGTATTTTTGAAGTGTAGTGAGAATTGCTTGGTGGTAATATGTGAGATGTGACGTTGGGGCATTGAATATATTTTCTTCATTGCCGTTATAGTCTCTAGGGGCATACACATGCTGTCGTAGCATACTTTTGCGGAATTATATATGCTGTCGTGGACTTATCAGGGTGCTAGGCCGATCACCTTCACTGTCATTTATGACAAGTCGTGAGAGTTAGTTTAGTTAAGATACAGAGTGGCTTTTGAACTTTCTTTTGGATTTTATTAACATTACCTTATGAGAGACATTATGTACATATTATTTGTGTATTTTATTATATCTTGTATTTTCTAACACTTGTTCCAATGGTATTAAAGTAGCTGGTCGAGGATCTTATTAGGTTATATTTATATATAGCTCACTCATTACTTGTATATCTGCAGATACGGTTGCGATGAGAGAGACTTGTGGCTGACGATTTTTACGTGTTGATTATGTTGTTGAGGTAAGCCTTCACATTGTTCGTGGAGGTTGTCATCCGCTTTTAGTTATTTCTTTTTTAACGTATATTTCTTTTTGTTGGGTTTGCTTGCCCAAAAGTTGAACTCATGTAATTCCATTTAGATGCTCCATAATTTTAGTGTGCAATTTGGGGCTAGAGAGTTATTATCTAGGTATTGTTGTTTTCATAAACCGTGTTATGATAATTGGGTGGTTAACTATTTTGCATTTAACAATTATTTCATGATTTGGAGTTGCATAAGTTTTGATCCCAGTGTTTGTTGACGTTGTGAATGTATGAAAAATTGGTTCTCTTAGCAAGTGGTGTTAGTGGGAGCCAATCACGCCTAGAGGTTGTTTTGGGACGTGACACAAAGTAGTTGAATCGACCACAAACCCGATCTTGAAATTAACACAAGTCAACCTACAACTTTGGCTTTGATACCATGTAGAGAATAGCAGAAGAAAGATGTAGTTTAAGAGACCTTCTGCTAGCCCAAGATCATTAACTAAGATCGGAAGATTCAACTAAGAAAAGGAAGCTATGAATAGAAAAGGAAGAACTTTAATAAGGAGAACACTACTTGAATTGATTTTTTTTTTTGGTTGGTTTCAAATGTACAAAGATCACCTCTAAATATACTTATCCATGGATGGTTCTTGATACTAGATACTTCTATAAGAACAATCTTGGCAACTTTTATCTTCTATCTATCTAAGAATAATCTAGATATGTTTCTACGATAATTATCATAAATACTATGCTAGAATATTCTACGGACTTTACTAGAAAACTATAATATTAATTTAATAGACTATTCTAAAATCTAACTAGAAAACTATGATATTCATTCTTCCAAAAAATTCACTTTAGATATTTTTGAGAGTCATATCCTTTGGCAAGAATAGTTGAATTACCTGCAAGTGCAACAGATGAGATTCAGATACGGACAGTTGGAAGGAAAGTACCCTTCGTTAAAAAAATAAAAGAACAAGGGAAATGATCTTTGTGCAACAAATCTAGAGTAAGCTCTTAGCAGCAGTAATCTCCACTTAGTCCTCATTCAACTTAGAGCTTGGATTATTGGATTCTAATCTGGATTGTTATAATATGAGGCATTTCCACATATAAATGAAGTATAACAAGTAGCTCAGCATAAAGTAAGATCTTCATTCTAGTTACTGGGGTTGGAAGATGGGCGAAGGGAAAAGGGTGTTGTGAAAATGAAACATACATTTCTCCGTTGAACGAGGAAGTCATAAGAAGGTGCTAAGTATTTTCAATGGAAGAAATCAAAATATCATGAAGGTGAAGCTCATCTCTTAGGGCTGCCATTCTCTCACTACCAAAACCGAAAAGCCTACTGTTGAAGAACCTCAAAGCTGATATAGAATTCTAGGTCCCATTTGAATGGCCGTCAAGTTGTAGATGTTCCACAACCAAATCTTCTGTTGCTTCTTTATTAGCTAACAGAATCTGCAGGTCTAACAAACCTCAACGCAAAACCAAGTTATTCTTATTTTTTAATACTTCCCATATAGCCCAGACACAGCATCCTCCATGCCATTCTATAGAGGCATAATACATAAACATGCCTTTTAATTTGGCCTTAACGGGCATCTATACCCTCCAACATTAAATACACAAGTAAACATTTAAACTTGTGTAAAGTTGGACCAATAGATACATGTGTCCTACATGAAAATTCGTGTGAAATACACTTAAAATAATTTATATTATGCCACGAAGGGCGCGTTTATCTACTTATTTAACTTTATACAAGTTTAAGTGCATACTTATGCATATCCAAATTTGGAGGGCATAAATGTATGATGCCTTCTATAAAATTCTGCCGCTACAGCATCTTACTTTTAGTATATGCAGTATTAGTTTATTTTTTCTAGTTTGTTTCTTGTACTTTTTTCCTTTTGGTAGAAGGAGCAAGACTTAATATCTGATCAGACATAGTTTAAAGACTGTCCTGCACCATTAACTGGACACAGACATCAAATACATTTGCTATATCTAAACAAGCTTGAACCAAGAGTTGAGAAGGGAATGCATCTCATTTTGTAATGTGGCCTTTGTTTTTTTCTTTTGTTCACATTTGGTAAAAGCCTATCAAAGACTTTTGGAATATTATTTTTGGATTTATCAAACAAAGATGCTACCAAAGACTTTTGAAAGATTATTTGTTGGTCAAACAAAGTTGCTATCAAAGATTTTGTTATAAATTCCTTTCATCCAAATGCAAATGTTGAAATTTACATCTTCCATTAACATCATGGATGACATCAATAAGCTCATTTTATCTCTATAAATAGGGACCTTCTTCCTCATTCATAACACACCATTTTGAGAAGAACACCAACATTTGATACGATTTAATTGTGTTTGTTTTCTTAGTATTTGTGAAAGAGTTGTGTTGGGAAATATTTTGAGTGATATTTGTGAGGTTATTCTTTTGGGTATTTGGGATATAAGAGTGTTTAATTACTCTAATTTTGTACTCTCTTTTGTGTCTTTGTACTCTCTTTTGTTCCGTTGGTGTTTAGTAAAGTTGCTCCTTCTTTTGATTGTGGACGTAGGTCAAGTTGACCGAACCACGTTAAAGTTATGCCTCTTTTATTTTCTCAACTTATCGTAATTATCGTCTTTGTTATTGTCTTTAGTTGATTACTTTATTTAATTCCGCACTATCCGGGATTCTCGATTCTAACACCTTTTTAGAAATTCAATTTTCATATTTCTTCATGAGTAACCTAGTACACATTTGGACTACAGATTACATATTATCTGCATTCCACTTCTATAGAATAAGTAGCACCAACTAAACTCTATCTTGGACCAGAGATTTGTTGGGACGAAATATAAGAGAAGTAAGCATTAGAGATGCTCCGAGAAGTTGTATGAGAAGTATTTGCTTGCACATATAACATGGCATCAGTTTGGCCACCAGCTTCTTCCATGGTTGATGCCTCTGAAAAATGTCGCCCATAGAAGCGTACAAAGTTTAGAGATTCCATTCTTGGCTCCGTCGGTGGTATCTCGCCCTCCAACATGCTAACAACACTAACCATAGCTGGTCTGAGAGATGGCTCTTCATGGACACAGCACAATGCTACTCGCACAAACTTCTCAATATCTCCACCACTGACCCGCCCTTCAAGTTTTGGGTCAGCAAGTTCAAGGTATCTTCCTTGCTCATGCATCTCCAATGCAAATAAAGGGAAATAAACAAGTCCCCTTGCAGATGAAGATGATGAGTGATCTCCAGTAGCAGTATCATCAAGGCTGTGACTTTGTGTTCTTGCAGAGCAATTTTTCCTTCCACTTACAATTTCAAGGAGTACCATTCCAAAGCTATACACATCAGTTTTGTCTGAGATTGCAGAACTTGTGAGCCATTCAGGAGCAAGGTAGCCACGAGTCCCTCTCATTGTTGTGATTAGACTGGACTGTTCACGATTCAGCAGCTTGGAGAGGCCAAAATCAGATATTTTTGCCTGAAAATTGTCATGCAAGAGAATGTTCTCTGGCTTCACATCACAGTGGACAATCTTCTGTTCACAGCCACTGTGCAGGTATGCAAGTCCCCGGGCAGAACCAAGAGCTATCTCAACCCGTTCTTGCCATTCCAAGACAGGTACATTACCGAAAAGAGTGCGATCAAGAGATCCACGGTTCATATATTCATAAACCAATAGGCGTTGTCTCTCTTGAGCACAGAAACCTTTCAACTTGACCAAGTTTATGTGGTGAATATTACCAATGATCGCAATCTCAGTACAAAAGTCTCTCTGACCTTGAATTCCTAAATTTATTATCTTCTTTACTGCAACCAGACTGTTGTCAGGGAGCACACCCTTATATACAGCACCAAAGCCTCCTGTGCCGATCTGAGTCTTGAAATTATCAGTTGCAGCCTCAAGCTGTTTGTACTCAAACCGTACAGGTAATCCTGGGATGGAGAAGTCATCTAGGTCCTCTGAAGAAGGAGAAGTGGGTTGGTTTTTTTTCGATTTAATCTTTCCCATTCTTTGGGGTTTAGATCTTCTCCACAAAATGAAAGCCAGTGCCATCAGTAGGAAGATTCCTGTGAAAGGTAAGATCACTATTGCAACTAAAGGGAAGTCCGCAGTTTCCTGATCAAAACTATCATTTGAAACTCCAGACAGGATCTTAACTAATCCCAACAGATCATTATTTGTACTTGTCCTTAACATAATTGACCCTATTTCATCTTCTAGTTTGTAACAAGAACCAGACGAGTTTGCATAAAATATCCCCAAGCATGAACAGTCTACTGAGCAGAGATTTTGACACACGGACAAATTCACTCCATACCTGAAGGGCTTGGTAAAACCAGTAGTGAAGTAGTCCATACCAAAACCAAGTCTTATGTACGACATGGAGGAGGAATTCGACAGATTGCTGTAGTTGGTGGAGTTACAAGAAACTGGCAAAGAATAGGAACTGTCACTAGGCACGCAGCTGCTTGAATTATGTGATCTAAGATTGAAGTTAGCAGGACAGGAACATTTAGGATTATCTGATAACACATCGGAGGTGCATACACCAAGCCCTCCACAAACATAAGGTACCCTACACGCATCCACTGGCCCAACAAAATCTCGTTTGATGTCAGAGCCAACAAAACTAATAACGATCAACTGACCTGAATCATCCAATTTGGCAATTCGAAAAGTGGATTGTAACAAGTTCACCATTATCACCACTGCAGAACCTCTTTGACCAAAAAGATACAGACCTGTTTGATTTACAGACATATATTCCACTGCGTAGTTTGAATTAGTATAAGCTTGAGTTTCCATGGACAATTTCCAGTATGTCAGATCTTGCCACTGTAACATAGTATCGGAAGCAGTCAAAGAAAGCCTGTAATGACCCTTTGATAAAGCATCACCTGATATTGCACTTGAAAGCATCATGCCAACGCGCAACTTCTGTCCAATTACAATTGTATCTGTCGGATGATCAAAACTTTGCCAAAGTGTCCCATTAAACTGATCACGGAGAATGAGATTTCCGGCCGCAGTTAGCTGCAGCGCGTAAACTTCTGACTTTAGTGGTGGAGTTGACCACTTAAAACTGCCATCTTTTTCAGTAATATCGATACCATTCTTGGTCAACCTCATAATTCCTGAGTTCGAAACAGGAGCATCACCATTTGCAGACCAGATAATGGTATTGGATTCCACATGGATAACACATAAATAGAAATTAACTTGTTCAGAACCGGGATTGAAGATAGCAGCTTTGAATGTTCCATTGTTAGAAACCAGGAAACTTCCAGTGCTGTCGATAAAATGGAGATTGGACGCGGTAAAGTTGGGATAGACAAATTCTGTCAATGTAAAACCAAAGACAGGAATACTGGACAAAGATAGAATGAGAAAGAATAAGATGAAATCCATATAGAGTAATGATGAAAGAAAGAACAAAAACAGCTTGGCTGGAAATTGTATAGATGAGGCTGGAATTGGTCTACTACATTACTGTCTGCATTTTCTTTTTCATGCTTTTCTCTAGTGCATATAGTTGACTACTGAATTAACTCTGTTTACACCAGCTTGATAATGATTGGTGACCAAGTAGAGATATACCGTCACAGTGGGTGCTAGAAACAACTGAGGGCGTAAAATATGACATTTGCAGCGTCTATCTGCCACGACCGACTGGATCCATGGTTATTATTAGTAACAATATTGAACACTCATGAACCATGACCCCATAATATACTCTAAAGTCATTATTCAAATAAAAGGTATCGTTTACTTCAAATTTTTTATTCACTTAAGGTGACACTACCAATTTTTTGGATTAATAAACAACAGTGGTGGTTTCCCACAACTCTAAAGAAAAGCACAAAGTGTGACATAATCCTTCTGACTCGAATAATGAAACAATTCATATATTGACATTTCAAGATCATTTTCAAATTTTTATTTTGTTATCCCCATCATCCAGTAACCATACAATGATCCACAAGAAAGGGATTAGAATCTATGGCCGGCCTGCCCCTGACTTGCTGGGTTGGGTGGCCAAGTTAGCACCCCTCGTCGCCTCTGTACACCAAATACCACTTGTAGTATAAATGAAGTTATGGTTCAATATTTCTTGGCATAATACATAAATAATACATAAATATGATCCTAAACTTGACACCAAATTATAATTTTGACTTTAAACTTTGATAGTACACAAATAGAACCTTTAACTATTCAAAACTAGAATAAATATGGCATCCGGTTTTGCAACCTCCATGCGTGAGTTTCACTTGCACCTACGTGGATATGTAATTCAATCATACGCTGTCACGTTATTAAAAGGGCTGACTGGGAGGACTTTTGATTTGAAACTTAAAACGACGTCGTTTTGTTTCTATAAGTTAAAATGGCGTCGTTTTGCTTTGTTGTTGTTGTTGTTGTTATCGTTATCATTGTTATCGTTATCATTATCATTATCATTATCATTATCATTATCATTATCATTATTATTATTACTATTATTATTAGTATTATTATAATTATTATTAATAATAAAATTTTCATCTTAATAATGTTTTATTAATAACGTTTTAATAACATTAATTTAAATACTACTACTGTCCTTAATAACGTTTTAATAACGCTAATTTAATAACGTTAATATAATAACGCTTTAATAACGTTAATTTAATATACTACTAGTACTGTCCTTAACAATCTTTTATTTATAATATTTTAATAACGTTAATTTAATATACTACTACTACTACTCTTAATAACGTTTTATTAATAAGGTTTTAGTAACATTAATTTAATAACGTTTTAATAACGTTAATTTAATAATATCTTAATAACATTAATTTAATAACGTTAATTTAATAACTTTAATTCAAAAACGTTTTATTAAAATTATAATTTTTTTATTTATTATTAGTATAGTTTCATCTTTGAGCTGAAAATAATGAAAAAATAATTGTGAAAAGTCATTTACCTATATAAAAAGGAATTAGTAAGGACATTATAGTCATTTTATCCTTTTTTAACTGTTGGAACTATCAAATTTTTAGCCCGATGCGCTCAGTTTTGTGTGTACAACACGCGTTTTGCCACATATGATCGGAGGTTATATTTGTACAGTTTTGAATAGTTAAAGGTCATATTTGTGCATTATCAAAATTTAAGGTCAAAGTTATAATTTGATGTCAAGTTTAGGGTCAATATTTATTTTATTGAAGATAATTGTCCTAACAGTAACTGTTACCTTAATTAAGTCTTTTTGAGACCCATAGTACACTTGCACACATTTCTGGCTTTTCTGACAGCCCATTTCCTGTCTAAAATATTCTACCATAAACAGACGTCTCTACTTCTAAATTTAGCATGTCTAGCCTAATAACAACCGACTAAAACATCTGAACTGATAGAAGAGTCATCCCCATAATATAGGTAAATGAAAGATTGACTGCTAAATTATTTTGTCAGCTTTAGCTATCCTAGCATCAATCCCGTTAAAAACAGAACAAAATAAAAGGAGTTCTCACTTTCTCTTTTCTGAAGACAACAGATAGGAACTCTAAACATAATCTCTTTGCTCACATTTACTTGAAACATTTTTTCTTCACGAGAATTACCTAATTCTCCAAACTAAATTAATTTAATATTTTAAATTAGATATTTGAAAATTATATAAAAGATGTTGTTTCCTCCTTTTTAATTTATTTGTCCTAGTTTAACTTGAGACAAAGTTTAAAAAGGTAAACAAGAATTTTGTGTTAGCCCTTATAGTTATGTTTTATGTTTTATAATGACAAACTAATAAGTGGACATTTGTAGGATATTGAAGATCTCTAATGATGGAGGAAACCTCGCACAAAGGGTATTGAAGACCTCTATTGATGGGAGGATATCTCGCACAAAGGCAAGGAATATCCTCTCAAAGAGGACGACACTAAATATGGAGGTACATCAATTAAAGATCTTGCTAGACAAGGCAACAAGATTCACATCAACTAAAGATCTCGCTGGATAAGGCAAATCAAAGGATGATTAAACATACCTCATGGCAAGGCTAAAGGAAAGGAGATCACACCCTCTACATGGATATATCTTATATGGATATGTATAGTTATGAGAAAGGAAGATCACATCAAGGATCGACACATCTGATATGGACATACCATAAGGTACAAACTCCCTCAATTAAGGAATCAACAAAAATCCTTGATTGAAATGAAATCTTTTGAGTTTCCTTATGAAGAAAAGAAGCAGATGCTACAAAAGACTATAAGAGCCAAAGCGAAGGACATAAGACACCACGCAACTTCACAGAGAATCTCAAAGTGTCTCAATCTTAGTTTCACAAAGCTTTGTACTTCTTAAGTTTACAGTAGTTATACAAAGAATAGGATCGAGTCAACTTTGTAATATAAATTGAGGTTGTGTCACAAGATCTAAAGAACAAAATAAGTCTTCGAAACTTTTTTATCATCGTTGTACTCGAGCCCTACTTTGAAAGATCTAAGAAAACTTTGAAACCCAAGGGGACTGGAAGAGGCACCACATTGGTGTTCTGAACCAGGATAAATCTTCGTGTTGTTATTTTCATTCATTTATTTACTTATCTGTTAATCTAAAACTAACATGGTTTGTGAAGTATATTGATTTCACAGAAATTTTCAATTCACCCCCCCCCCCCCCCCCCCCCCCCCCCACCTCTTCCTTGATTTTCCTTTTGAATCTTGCAGTGTTAAATTAATATGTCAAATGTACCAAAATATACTTTAATCTTGTAATCTTAAATATGTCATGTTGAAAGTTGTAATTTAAAATTGTTGAAAAGGAAAAGAAATATTTAAAAAAAATGGATTAAATAAAAAAATAGGACAAATAAATTGAAACGGATGGAGTACAAGTTGCAATACTTCTCTTATTATTTCGATCAAACCCTATAGCTTGGTCAAGCTGCAATCCTTCTCTTATTATTAGGATTCTTGGTCAAAATTCATACAATTGAACTCTCAAGAATCTAAAAATAACAAGTCAATTGAGGGAGTAATTTTTAACTGTGGTTAACACCCAAAAATGAATATTATCCAGAGAGCTTATTAGGAAAATAGAAAAGGGACAAATATACCTCTGAACAATAATAAAAGGTACGTATATAACCTCCATCATATTTTGTTTATGCTTATGCCTTTATTGTAAATGAAATTGTACGTATATGCCCTTCACACTAACGGTAAGGGCATATGTGTACCTAACGTATGATGGAAGGTATATACATACCATTTATCATAGTTTGGAGGTATGCTTTTTACTTTACCATTTAGTATTTTTATCCCAAGTAATTAACTCAAATTCATTGTCCGACCCAATAAATACATTGAACTCGATTTCAAACCAACTTGACCCAACCTCTATTTTTCGTTCCAAACCTGATACTTCATTTATGTTTCTCTTAAACGTGAATATCAATTAAATTTTAGTGATTGGTCACTATTGCTAGTTGGTATTTACTGGTTGGAGGGAGTAGAGATTAGGCTAGAGGTGGTCGGAGCTACGGAAGCGATGATGGTTTGTCGTTAGGGTGTTTCCAGTTTGATAGAGACGGTGGCTATATGGTGTTGACCAGTGATGGGTAGTTTTTTCCAATGGAATTTCACTCGAAATTGAATCGTGGATGGTTTAATTTATTTGTTGTTGTTTTGGAGTGTTATGGGTTAATGATTTTTTTAAAAAAATTGATAGTAATGGGCGTTACTGTATTATTTGTGTATATTGTCATAGGGGTGGGAAAAAACATATGTTTGATAGGGGTCGCTTTGGTTTTAATTGGGACTGGATCAGCTAGTGGGTTTATTAGGTTAGGTAGTGGGTTTGGGTTGATTATCTGGGGTTAAAAATTTAAAATGAAAAATGGAAAAATATACCCTCCCCCTTCAAATTATGATAAATGGTACGTATATACTCCATCATACTTTGGGTACACATATGATTCTACCGTTAGTGTGAGTGGCATATACGTACCATTTCATTAACGGTAGGGGCATATGTATTCCCAAAGTATGATGGATGGTATATACCTACCATTTATCTTTGTTCGGGGGTATATTTTTCTCTTTTTCGTTAGGAAAATGATATAAAGTAAATGCCCAAAAGTGATCCGCTCTCTTACTACTAAAGTCTCGCCTTGCGCCGACATGTTTGGACTTTGGGCCTACTCATATGGGTATCCTGTGGGCCGTTACGACAAAGGAACAAGCCTGTGGACTAGACAACCTGGCACAGTTGTTTAAACTCTAAGCTTACTCTCTTTGCTCACATTTACTTGACATATTTTTCTTCACAATAATGACTTATCCTCCAAACTAAATTGAAGTAGACTGCTATCAAAAAAAAAAAAATTGAAGTAGATTAATTTAATATGTAAAATTTGAAATTTGAAATTTAAATGTTCGAAAATTATATAAAAGATACTATTCCCTCTTTTTCAATTTGTTTGTCCTATTTTAACTTGAGACGGGGTTTAAAAAGGTAAACAAGAATTTTGAATTTTGTAATCTTAAAGATATGTCAAATGTACCATAATATATTTTAATCTTGTAATCTTAAACATGTTAGTAAAAAATTATAATTAAAAATTGCTCAAAAGGATTATTGTGAACTGACATCCAGATTATTGTTCTTTCTTCTCTAGCTTAAATTTTATATTTTTTCTTATTAACTAAGTGTATTTAGTTTTGGTCACCATTATAACTTTTCATCTCTATTACAACAATAAAGATGTCCTTTATATTAAAAGATTTTCAATTTCCTCTTTAATTCCACTTAATAGATGAATAAAAAATATTTCGTATATGTGACCAGGAGGTCACAAGTTTAAGCTTTGGAAACAGTCTCTGACAGAAATGCAAGGTAAGACTGCATACCATACACCCTTGTGGTGGGGCCATTCTCCAAACACCGCACATAGCGTTAGCTTTAGTGTACTAGCTGCCCTTTCTTTTTTATATTTTATGTAAAGAAATGATGGAAAAAACTCGGAAAAAAATGATAAAAAAGATAAATAAGAATATTGGCCATAAAGGCTTGCCACATCAACCACTTATGTTTCTCCTTTATTATTATACTACATAACTTGGTCGCGCCTCGCGCGCATAATTATTAAAAGAATTGTCATTTTTTTTGTTTTGATCAATTTTATACTCACTCTATAATATTATCATTTTTAAAAAATAATAGTATGAAGACTGTTTTCAAGAAAATATATGAACTTATTAAATTTATCATTTTTCCAATGAGGGGTAGTAAATTCTTAATTAATAAAACAATATATATAACTTCCTAATAACACTATACCTTTATTTTATGCATTTGTTTCTTCTTTTATAGAAGTTACAATTAGTTGGTCATTATGTTGCACTTACCAATCAATTTAGTGATCTGAATGTTACAATTTCATTATTCCACTCACGTTAGTGGCAAGAAGACATGCAGCCTTCTAATTTCATTTGAACAGAGGATGGTCAAAAATTAAAAAAAAAAAAAAACAGAAAAGGTTAAAACTATCAATAAATCAACAATATCCTGGAGATTTACCAAATCTAAAAAAAAATCAAGATACTCTGCTAAGGATTACAACGAACAAAAAACTTTCCTAGGACCAAATATGAAGAGAAAAAAATTATCAAAAAAAAATATCTACCATAAAAAGGATATTTAGGACAAATCAAATAAACAATAGATAGAAGAATTAATAGAAATTGAAGGACAATTCAAAATGGACAGAACTCATATGGAAGAGATAAAAGAAAGTTGAAATATTGATGCAGAAAGTAAAGGATATGAACTATTATGAGTGAATAAGATCCTTTTATATATTTAACGATATTGTTTGAACCTTGGTTAGTAGTCTGCAGATTCTCTACCGTACTAATTTGTGCTTAAATGAAATACAACTGAGAATAATTAAAAAACTTAAGAAAGTTCAAACTAAAGAATTTAAATAAAGAGAACATATACACACATACAACATACACACACCTTCATTGGGACCATAACAAAATATACATAAAAAAAATAGAGAAGCAGTGCATAGTATTTTAAGCTCTTGTCCAACACCCTTTTTGAAAAATTGACCAACCTCCAAAAGTCTTCTTCATCGAGTCAAGCTAAAGCTAGAATTTGATACTATAAATAATAATAATAATAAAAATAATAATAATAATAATAATATAATAATAATAATAATAGTAATAATAACAACAATAATATAAGGACAACACTATTTCAAAAATCAAACAAAAGAGATACTTTTGAGCATGTGTCGCATGAAAAAAAAAAGTATTGTGACTTTATATAAACAAAAATGGAGGAATACAATATTATAAGATATTTTAAATTTTATAATAAAATAATTGAAGGTTATGAATATAAACACTTAAAGGTCATGAAGTCAATGATATTATTAATAGTAGAAATTTAATAATTATAAGTTATGAAGGTGAAAATTTTAAAACAAATAAAAGATAACATGTTTTTTAAATTTAATGGGAAAGATAAATAGGCGGACATCAAAGATTCTTCCAAATAAAGAAATGTGTTAGAACTTGATCATAGTATGTAGATAACAAAAAGCATGTGAATTTCAGTTGGTAAAAAGATGCATAAATTAAAGCTAGCAATATATAAAAGGACTTTATTATTATATTGACAATCAAATTCTCCCTAAACTACAAAGAGAATCAAGGAAAAAAATAATTAAATTTTTTCAAAACTATAGAGAGAAGCAAAGAGGAAAAATCAAATCATTTTTTAAGAAACTATATCATCAAAAACATGAGTTAAAACAGAAAGAAAAACCTTGTTTTCAACATAACATAATTTAATTCTTTCAAATCTACAATATATATATATATATATATATATATATATATATATATATATATATATATATTAATCAACGTCTCTAAAAATTACAAATAGAAGCAAAGAGAAAAATTATATCTTCTTGTAATTTGCAAAATCAAATAAACAAATCAAAAAATTAATCAACCAAAGAGACAAAATATGAAGAATATGGAGAAATGAAAATTAAGTAACCATTATATATAGCTCAAAAAAATTTCTTATTATTACCAGGAAAAAAATTATTAGTGTGATTTTAATGTGTCATAATATCAATTAAGGAGATGATTTTGTAAATTAAAATAAAGATGAAAAAAAATTAAAAAAAGGAAGAAAAAAGATAAATAAGAATGGAGGCCATAGAGAGGTGCCACATCACCTTCTCTATGATCTTCTTTTATATTATATATAGATATTGATTTTAAGCTTATGGTGTTGCCCAAAATCACACCTCTGAGAAAGCATAATGCAGTCGTTGTCAAATAAAGAATCCAACAAAGGTTGGGATCAAACCCAGAGCAAATAGGCTGAATATCTATCACGAACTTGTTGAATTAGCCAAAAAGTGCAGAAAGTAAATGAGGAATTTTGTGAGGATAGTAAGAGTATTAAAGAATCTTGATCACTTTAGGTTAAAATCAATATAAGATGAATACTAGGACTATGTTCCCCCTGACTTCCTAACTCCATAGGTTTATCGTGCTTCGACAAACTATCTCAAAGCCTTGCATGCAGAATTTGACAAGTTATGTATCACCAACTATTTTTTAAACACCCTTGGTGAATTTTACTCATCACCTTTTGAGTCTCAGAGTGTTGCATTACTAAACTTACCTTGGATCCCAAATTAACTATCTCTTTTTGGGTCTCAAGTTAATTAGATTAAGGTTGATAGCTTTAAATTACTGTTGTGATCTTCGTTAAAATTTCACAATACATGCAAGAACATCAACCAAGAAAGACTTTGCACTTCCTTTACTTTGTTATTCCATTAGGGTTCCCACAATCCTAACTAGGAGGTTTAGGCGCTCATATTTGCAAGAACACCCATAGAATTTATGAAAGAAAGTATATGAATCTTATAATAAATTAAGAAGAAAAATCAAAATCTCAATTTAATTTCAAATCATAAAAATTAAGAATAGGGATTCCAAGTTCAAAAGTGTATCTCAGAATCAATATAATGTTGTAAGTATAAAGAATGCGTAAATTAATACAAAAACATCAAAGGGGTATTATAAAATACATCAGACCCTAAAAATTCTAACTAATATGAAATAGAAAAATTAGTTCGGCACCTACCTACGGACCCACTTACGGGTCGTAGGTACTACCTACAGACCTTAGGTGGGTCCGTAAGTCTCAAAGAAATCAACAACTTTCAGATCATCCACCTATGGGGGTACCTAAAAGGGTCATAAATGCCACTTATGTCCCGTAGGTAGCCTTCATAAGTCTCAGGCCCAAACTTCAGACGTTTAAAATCTTTCTATGTCACTTATGGAGGCTCTTACAGAGGACGTAAGTCCTACTTACGAAGTGGGTCTATAAGTGGGTGTCTCTACAACACTTCACTCTTTTTCTCCACCTTTTCTCCTAACCCTATTTTTTTGCAAAACAAAAAACACAAAAACACATCATATCTAACAAAAAGGACCTAAGTACTTTCATAATTTCTGAATTTAAGCATTGAAAATGCCATAAAACAATGGAAAACAAAAACCCTCAACTTAGAATATTTGCATGTCTTTAGGCAACAAAATCACAACAAAAACACTACTATGTAACTAAAAGAAACTTAGGGCACCTATAATAGTCAACTGAATTTTAGCTAAAAAAAACTTTTACCCCCTCTTATTTGCAGTTTTTTAAAACCAACGTGTAGATCTATGTAGTATAAAAGTATGATATGAGATAATCAAGCAATGGCATTACTTTAGAAACAAACAATCAAGCAAATATGCAAGTTACACTACCCGAACAGATAAGTAATTGATCACATAACCCATGTACCCTCAAAGAAAGAAGTCATATCTCTCACTATATCATCATGCAAGATAATGCAAGGGACTATGTTAAGAAACTCACTCTCACAAAAGAAGTTCCTATTAATGTGCATAGAATACCATAGACTTGCCCTTATTTTCTATACTTGAATTTTTAGGATGGTTGGACTAGGATCACTATAGAACTTTACTCTACTTGTATGGGGCAGGTATGGTATATTTGAGATCTAGTGACTCAGCCTCCTTGACACTATATATACATTATTTGGGTTCCACTTCTCAACCATTTTCTTTTATTCCTCCCTTTTCTCCTTTATTGATTTTTTGGATTGGGTGTGGTTTTCTTTTTGCTTTTCATTTATTTTTTTTTCTTTTCATTTCTCAAGTTTTTCTTTCTCTCTTTTATCTTTTTTTCTACCATACTCAACCTTGCTCTCTTTTTTCTTTTTTATTAACCATCCTTCTACATGCTCAATTTAAACTACGCACCCCTATGATAGCCATTCTCAACTTAGGTGATTTATCTGAGTTGAAGTGCATAGTGTTCAAGGAGGGAACAAGACCAAAAATAGCTACATTGTAATCAATTAGAAAGGTGAAAAGATGAAGTCAAAAAATAGGTCAATATAGGCTCAAATCAGGGATCAAGGGATACTTATTCATTTTTTGGATAGTTATTTAGGCTAAGAGTGGACTAAATAATAAAAGGACCTATGATCATGTCCTAATAAATTATCCTAGAAACTAGGCAAGACTAATTGGGCAAGTTGTGATTTCAATGCACAAAGGGAATTAGGTAAGTATCTCACTCACATATGGTACAGGGTTATTTACCAACTACTACCTATCCAGTCTATGCAAATGCTAAGCTATGATTATTTTGTCCCTAATCATGATGCCATAACAAGATTCACAATAGTCATACAGATATTTACATCACACAGTTCACAAAAATTTTGGAGGGGTATCAGTTTTTTCAAAACACTTAAGAACAAACAAAACATATCAACTGCCCTTAGGTTCCTTATTTTTCTCCTAATTAAACACAAAAAATATAACACATAAAAATACATAAACAAAATCTAAACATATCGGTTCTACTAGGATAACGCAGCCGACCAAAAAAGAAAAACAACAAGAAAAACACACAATTCACTCCCAACTAAAGACTATGCACCATAGTCAGTGCATAACTATAATGTAAAAACAAGGGATGAAGACAAACCTTGGATGCTCTAGGCGTCCAAATTTGACTCTCCCTCAACTAGGGCATGTTGTTGCTCAACTGAGGGATGTGGTGGTGGTATGTGGCTAAAAGACGCTCCAACTGCCATCTTATCGTGCCTCCACTCATCAACCGAGGTTGACATAACCAAATCACTAGATGCCCTTTTCTGGGCCTGTTGACAGTCTATAGTCGGATCCTGAAGCTCCTCTTTACGACCTCTCTTGGTCCCAACAATAAGGGCTACATCATCATCCATGAATAGATCATATACCACCATAGGTGATCGGGAAAAGTCTTCATATAAACTAGAATAATCAATAAAATATGGCTCTCGAATATTGATCAGACCTCTGAATATAGAGTAGACATCTCCTCACATAGGCCCGGCAAGTCTGGTGTTTATACCTCACGCAGTCGTGTACTCATCCAAGTATCAAAGTTGTCTATATGTTCAGTATCTCTCTATTATATTCCTTAATAGATGCCATACTCCTCCTCTCAAACTTGGCCACAAAATCCTCTAACGTAGTCTGAACCTATGGCCGAATTTGCTCGAATAACATGGCTATATGAGTTTCTATCTAGGTGCGGTGCTTAGTCACATCATGTTGCAACTCAATAATATTCTATAGGAACTCTTGCGTCACTCCAATAATCCCAGTAGCTAACGAGCGAGGGGGCAAAGTGGATGCCCCGACTGGCTTTGAAGTAGAAGTTGAAGCTAGTGAGAATGTGCTTGTGGCCCCTTTCTCGCTTGTAGTAATCATAAGCTCACCCATCTTAATATTAACAATCATATCTGGACTCTCAATGGGCTCGGTCAAAATAGCAGGGCCCTCGAAATGGGTTATACCAGAAGTCGAAGGTGGATGCTCTCGATGTGCAAGGAACGAGTTCGCCGCATCCTTGATAAAACTAATGTCTTGTCCTGACCCAATTTATGAGTCATGATGGCATCTACTAAACCCTGCTAGTAGGTATGCCGAACCATAATCCAAAGTTGAATGCAATGGATTAACTTGATGGAAAATATCCAACATAAGGTGGATAACAACATATGTACCTTATAAATAAATAAGACAAAGGAAATAGATAAGGAGTAATCCAAAAATTTAGAAATCCATCCTAAAACCTGATAGAGCCAATTCAAGAGTGACTATAAATACAACTCAAGTCTTAAGACAGTCAACATAATTTTTTCTTGAAACTAAAGACTAGATATAAAAGATAGAAGGAAATAGAAGACTCTGACTCCAAGAGCTCATACTATTTCCAAAAATCCACACACCATAATCGTCTATTAACAACAACAACTAGTACCCAAATCTGTACCAAAAAGGTATAGAAGTGTAGTATGAGTACCAAAACCATGGGTACTCAGTACGCATCTTCGACCGACTTAGCTAAATCATGATATACATATGATAAAATACAAGATAGTGTAACTAAGTCAATGTACAAAAATGAACCTGAGCTAACTCCAGCGTTGATGTGCTTAAATAAGTAAATAAATTGAACATGCAGTCGTAACTATAAAATTGGCCCCCATAAGCCAATTAGTGTAGAAAGGTGAATAACTTAATGCTGGCCCCCATAAACCTACAGAGTACAATCAAAAATAGAGTAAGCCAACCATATTTCATTTACCAACTAACCATCATATCCATCTAACCATCATTCATAAATTTACTATCATTTATACATTAATCACCCATTATCAACTAACTATCATTCATCAGATATCCATCTCTTGTCAACTAAACATCATTTATCACTATCATGGTACAACTAGAATCTATCCATGTCATGCCACAGTATAATCATTTTCTACTTCCGGGCTTAAATCGATATCTCTACTAGAAATATCATACCCTAATAGCCAGACTTGATACAATAATTATATACATAATCATATCATAGGGAATGGCCAGACTTAAACCAATAAATGTATAAATACATATATCATTGTAACGACCCAAACCAGGGCCTGGCTATGACGGGTGTCTTAAGTCCCATGTGAACTAGATACCACCCCCTGCACCTAACTAAACCAAGCACAACATCTCCCAATGTTGGATGAATTCCAAACATATAACAAGATAGAATGCAACAAACTTAAGAAAATTCAAAGCATGCCTATAACCGATGATCATTAACTAGCTAAATAACTGACCAATATCACCCAATATCCACAGTATTCCAAACAAAGATTTTTAAAAAAAAAACAAAACCAGTCTTGTTCGGGATGAGTCCCCGACTCTAAAAGATGACAATGAGAATGAAAAAATAATGTTAATGCTAATGAAAGTAACTATAAACTCAAATCTAAGTATGAGAGACGGTGAAATGCCTAAGAACTCTAGGGAATGGAAGCTCACCACCTCACCACTTCACCACAACACAACGAATCGAGCCGATTGGCCTAACTCTACGCAGAAAAAGTAAAAGTAGTTCCGATGCCTACATCGTATGGGATACAACATCTGGAGATGGTTAGTGGGGTGAACACTAGCATACCACTCAGGGATAAGGATAAAATAATGCCATGATAAACATTTCAAAATCAATCAAAATTAATGCACATAATCAAATGCATATATATATATCACATATCGTGATAGGGAACAAGGCTTAACATGCACTTTACAACTTTAGCCTGGGTTGTATCGCTCAACCATCATAATATACGAAGGCAACCACATACTATATGGGCCCAATACTCCCCCAGCTAGTAGGGCCCTAGTATGTGTGGCCATACGATCCAGGGGGTATATACATATGAGAGACTCAAACTTCTCTGTATATCAAGGTAACACAAGCACCAAATTATGAAATAAGATATGATGGACTCGAACCTCCCAATCATATGACATAACATTAAAGGAGACTCAAACTACCCGATCATATAGACTCTCGTGTCGGCAACTGCGGTTTCCAGTTTTGGTCTCTCAGATCTCTACTTTCACAACTCAGCTATAAAGACCTCATTAAAGACCAATTAACACATTTATCACATAATCCTCTCTGTTGAACCATATTTCACATTAAGGCATACATTGTTGGTATTGTTATACCAATTACACTTGCAAGGTAACAACAACATGTCAAAACAATTACATCACTTGGGGAAATTCGCAACCCCCTTTGTTCAATTATGCAATAACTCATGGAAACACAAATCCACAAGGTTAAATTTAAGATCATAATGCAATAGTTTAAGAATAATTAAATTCCCACATTTCTCATAACTATAAATCAATTTCACTATATGGGTTTGGGGTCATAACCACTTCAAAAGTAACAAGTTTTGGGAAAATCACAATGCCTTAGTTTATTCATCATACCCATGCACCCACAAGTGGAAAACCATAATTAAAGCATGATTAATCTCATGTAAACCATGAGAAACATTGTTAAATCCATAAACATTTAAGAACCTCAACCCTTATTTCAAGCTAATCATCAATATCTCATGAACAATACTTTAAATATGTTCTTTTAACAAATTAACAATGTGGGAAAAGTAAAATGCTTAAAATATAAAATTTCACGAAAGGAATTCAACCCTTAATCCCTTGGATGCCTACTTCTTGGAAACCCTAAGTATGACTACTTGAGAGAATTTAAGAGAGCTTTTGGAAGTGTTTTAGTATGTAAAGGATGAAATATAACCCCCTTAAGTGCTTTATGAATGTGGGGTTTTAATTGGGTGAGAAGGGAATTGTCCAAAGTGCCCTCAATTTAAAAATTAAAACTTAGTCATCAGTGATGTAAGGACTCATTAAGACTCATCACAAGGAGTCGTAGTCAAGACAGAACCACCAAGACCCCGTACTTGTTTGTCTATGATCCATACCACTAACTCGTAACCACACTTAACGACTCGTAACCACTTCTTAACTCAAAACATCAATAATTTGGGATGACACACTGGACACACTATGATTGGGACATAATAACTCATCATGAGTCTTTACGACTCATGGCCTCAAGTAGTAACAAGGACAGTGCCTTGGTCCAAACTTTTTGGATACCTTAAGACTTAGTCCTTACAACCCATAAGAAGTCTTAATGACTAGTTGAAAGCCACTTATACGCAGAGTAGAATACTAAGATACTTATTCTGATTAAATTACGACTGAGTCCCTACGTCCCAAAATGACTCCCTACAACTCACTAGGAGAGCCATAGTTAGGACAGTGAGGATAAAATTTTAGAAATTTCCAAGGACCAAAAACCCAGGGCATTACATACTCTCCCTTAGGATTATTCATCCTCGAATGATAGGACAAGGCATTTATTAGCATGATTTGACTCCACATACCACTACTCTTACCTTTAACAAAGTTAAAAAAACAAAGATTCTGAGATAATTACGATTTTCTGTAACAAAGTTAGAAAACAAAGATGTTAAGGAATACACATACCTCAAGCACGATTATCTAGAATGGGAAAGAAGAATGGATACTTGGACTTCATGTCATCCTTAGCTTCTCAAGTAGCTTACTCAACCTTTTGGTTCCTCCAAAGAACCTTTACCAAAGCCACATCCTTTGTCCACAACCGATGGACTTGCCGATCCAAAATCGCAGATGGGACCTCCTCATAAAATAAGAAATATAAAATATAACCATCGAAGGATCACCCACATACTTTCTCAACATCGAAACATGAAAAACCAGATAAATAGAGCTCAAATTAGAAGGCAACTCCAATTCCTAAGAGACATTGTCAACCCTTTTTAAAACCAAGTACGGACAGACATAAGGGGAACTAATTTTTCCTTTCTTACCAAACTGCATCACTTTCTTCGTGGGATACACCTTTAGGAACACCTAATCACTAACACTAAACTCCAACTCTCTTCGCCTTACATCTGCATAGGACTTTTTGAAACTTTAGGCGGCCTTAAGTCTATCCTGAATCACCTTCACCTTCTCCATGGCTTGGTGAACCAAATCAGGACCAAACAACTTATTTTCACCAACCTTAAAATACCCAATAGGAGATCTATACCTCCTACCATATAAAGCCTCAAATAGATCCATACCAATGCTAGAGTAATAATTATTGTTGTTGGAAAATTCTATGAGAGGCGGGGTGGTCAACCCAACCACCACCAAAATCAAATACACATGCCCAAAGCATATCTTCCAAAATCTAAATTGTCCTTTCTACTTGCCCATCCATCTGCAGGTAAAAAGAGGTACTAAGGGTTACCTTAGTCCCCAAACCTCACTGGAATGAACTCCAAAAAGTTGATAATAATTGGTACCCCGATCAGATATGATGGAGACTGGAGTACCATGCAACTTTAAGATCTCCTGATGAAAAATTTCCCATAATCCTCAAAAGAAAAATTGGTCCTTACTGGCAAGAACTGAGCGGACATAGTCATCTTATCCACGATGACCCAAATTGAATCAAATTGATGGAGATACTATGAAAGATCGATAACAAAATCCATATTAATTATCCCTTATTTTCGTATAGGCATTTCAATGTCTTGAGTCAACCCACTGGGCCTCAGGTGCTCTACCTTCACTTGCTGACATACTATGCACTTAGCCAAAAAATTGGCCATATCCTGCTTTATATTATTCCATATTTTTGTCAAACCCAGATGGATAGTATATCGTGACTCATGAGCTTTGACCAAAATTATCCCTCGTAATCCATCAACAACGAGAAAACATAATCTACCTTGGTACCTCAAGATACCATCACCTTCAATCTCAAAAACCATAACTTTCTACCTACCTACATCATTCTTGATTTGTATCAAAATAGGATGCAACAATTGTTTCTTCTTTACTTCAGGACCAAGAGATGACCTTGCCACCTTTAGAATAATTATTCCACTATCCTCGATGTGAGTCACTCTCATGATATAACACCGTAATCACAACACTTTATGATTTCCAGTATGAGTTGCTCTCATGATATGACACCGTGATCAAAGCACTTTATACCTGCCAATGGTATCACGATCATGACCCATGGCTTACAATTGCGAGTGCACCAGATACAGTTGAGACTTAGAATTTTCTAAGTCTCTAGCAAGCCCTTGGGATTTATCTGTAATCTTGTTATACAAATGGACCATGCTACCATGCCAAATTTGATGTTTTAGACTCAATGTCACAGTCGAAATTTTCATCTAAGGTCATTTTGACTAATTATGGGTTCCACACCCATTTCAATTTTCTTAACTTTCCAATCAATAGGTAAAAATGAGATTAGGTGCCTTGGGACCCAACCAAAATTCCTTCTAGCCTAAAATTAACATTTTGGAGTTACTGGAATAGTTGAAATTTGCATACTAGATCATTTGACTGAAGTTTTCACCCATTTGCCACTTGAAACCAGCAAAGACTTTAAAATAGGAAATTGGCTCTAAAAAATAAAAAAACTATCCGATAATCAAACTGTCAGTTCCAGCAAGTCACAAATGACTTAGGACAGCTATAGGAAAATAGTAATAGTGAAAATAAGCAAAAATATAGAAAATGACCTGAAGAATAGGCGACACTTTGGACGTATTGCACAACTACATAATTAAGTAAGGGAATAGGAAAATAGTGGTCTCACCAAATTACCTTATAAGAATCTCAGTCCTGATCCATCTGGATAAGTCAATATCATATCCACCAACCAAGCTGACAATTAAAGAAGCTCTGTCCTATGTGAGATATCATCTACAGAAGCTGGACCAATCTATCACGTACCACTGCCCACCAAAACTTTGTTACAAAGTTCAATAAGCCTTTCTTGATCTCTCCCTTACCCTCAACCCATGGGGCATTAGTGCTTAACTCAGCTATTTATGCGACCATTCATCTAGCTAAATTATGTCCTAATATTCTATGCTCTGGATCTTTTATAGTGCGCCTACTCTGCCCAATCTGCATGCGATAGTCAAACTCGACTATCATGATCGCCCCTACATAATCCAGCCAAAATAAAACTCGATGGGTATCTACCTTAAAAATATCAACTCGCATACATCTGACCAAACTCGATGGCTACTCTACTCTTGAATGGGGTAGCCTTATATATGGTAAATGTATAAGATATATAAAAATCTCGATCTAGATCCAGGATATATGATCCTGAAGGCTGAGTCATCTACCCTAGCGGGTATCTCTAAAAAAAGGTTTGCATATTTGGAGCACCTGTTAGCCCAGTCAACTCTATCTAGACCTCTCCCACTATATTGCATCTCGATCGAACCTACTTAGTGATAAAACAATCTCAGTCAAAAATTTATTGCATCCCTTCCAAATAATATTTTGGATGAATCTGAACTATAAGCACTATAGAGATATATGTGGAGTCAGGCTCCAATGCAGCAAGTGTGAAAATAGTGGGCTGAGTGCCCTAAGAAGAAGCGTTGGTGACCTGAGCTGATGGTAATGATATCTCCAATGGGACTTGTGTTGCATCAACACCCTTCTCAAACTGGGTGCAACTGAGCTCAATGCGACTCACCCTAAAAATTAGATGCAGCCTCCGACCCCTTCTCAGATTGAGAGTCGATTGCATCCTTCTCTGTAGATCCTAAGTTGACCCAAACTTAACCTCCTATTCAAGACCAACATCTAATGCATCCTTTATCTCCTAAAACTAATAAAAGTGTAGTGGTGATTGACTTGGGTTCTTTATTTGGATCCCACTTCGGATGAAGTATGTTGGTATAGGATGTGGCTCTGCCTGCACTGTCTGTAGGTCCTGTGATGGTACGGGTTAAGTTCTCAACCTAGAAACAACTGTTATAGCTACAACCTGTCTCTATGACCAGCCTTGTTTCTATCATGTGGCCACTGGTGTTCTATCTAGGCTCACTACATATTCTGCAACAGATCTACTCCATTCAGGAGACTCATCTTGTAGCTTGGACTAAACTCCTTTCTTTTGTGCAGCTTTTAGTGCCATCGTACCTAATAAAAGTAGTTGTTAGTGCTTGAAACATTAGAATGGAACAAAAAAATTTAAAAAAAAATTCTGCCCCAAGGCATTGCCTACCTATGGGTAGTAGGTAGTACTTACAGGGGTCGTAGGTACCCTCGTAAGTACCAGAAGTTTCAGGGCTTTAGGTCTGTTACTTACGAGGGCAGGTACACCCTTGTAGGTACTACTTACAAGGCTCGTAAGTGGCTTCATAAGTGTCCCTCTGAGGGTAAGTTAGTTTTTCCTCAAAATTTTCATTCCACATAGTTTATATTTTCAATTTTAGATCAATTTCATACACTATAACACATAACAAATCAACTTCAACAGGTATTGTGTATATCTTTAGGGATTTCATTACTCAACTTCTACTTTTATTATTTATATGAGCACAGGTTACCCAAACAAAAAATCATGCATCAAATAAATTTTACCTATTCTAGGATCCACAATTATCAAGAGTACGAAGACTTCAATAAGTTCAGGGCTATAGCAAGTACTATCTCAAGTTATATGATTAAGAACATGTTTTTAACAAGTTTGACCCACTTATGGGGTCACTTACGGCTCGTAAGTTCCACTTGTGACCCCCATAAGTGGATCTGTAAGTGGATCCTACAACCCTTATTTGTTTTAGATTTCTATAATCCTACTTGTGGGGTCGCAGGTTATACTTACGACCCCATAAGTAGGTTCATAAGTACAACTTTGGAGACCTAAAAAATCCCTTAATTTTTTGACACTTAGGACATCACTTATCTCCGTAGGTTGGATCTGCAACCCCATAAGTAAGGTCGTAGGTCCACTTACCTGGAGTTGTTTGACTTTTGCAATTTTTACCATGTTCCAGGTGTTTTCTCATGCTTTGAACCTAAATAAAAAACAAAGTAAACACTAATAACTTAGGTTGCCTCCCAAGCAACACTTGTTTTTATGTCGCGGCCTAACGTGGCTACGTTGGATACTTAGAATTCACCAATAAGCCCATGGGTTGCCTCCCATGAAGCGACTAATTTAACATCACAGTACGACTTATTTGCCTTGGCTACTTAAACTTTGCTAAGGCTCACATCATCACAAACTTTCAACTCCTCCATAAATCCCATATAGTATTTAACACGATGCACGTTCACCTTGAATGGGGCTTCTCCATCTTGTTTCAGCTTAATTGGACCATGAGAAAATACTTTACCATAGTGAATGGTATATACCACCTAGACTTCAACTTGTCAGGAAACAAGAGAAGCCTTGAATGATACAACAAGACCATATTATCCGTCTGGAATACACTTTTATCAATATTCTTATCATGGTATAACTTTATCTTATCCTTGTAGAATGAAAAAATCACATAAGCACAGAGTTAGAGCTCATCAACTCATGCTCTTACTCATTCTCAGATTTATAGCATCACTCCACTCAAAATTTAGCTTTTTCAATGCCCATAGTTCCTTATGCTCAAGTTCAACCAGTACGTGGCATATTGTTCCATACACAAGATAATAGGGACAGGAACCTATATGAGTTTGAAAAGTTGTCCAGTAAGCCCAAAATACATTGTCTAGCATATTTGACCAATCAGTGTGTTGACATTCATAGTCTTCGTCAATATGGACTTGATCTCACGATTGGAGACCTCAACCTACCCATTAGTCTATTGATGATAAGGTGTTTTCACCTTATGTTTCACACCATATTTTTCAAGAAGAACCTTATACAAACGATTGCAAAAATGGGACCCACCATCACTAATAATATCATATGGAGTACCAAATAGAGAAAAAATATTCTTCTTCAAGAATTTTGTGACACTGCAGTCCTCATTATTGGGAAGTGCAGCTGCTTTCACCCATTAAGAAACATATTTAACTACCACCAATATATACTTCATACTATAAGAACTCATAAATAGACCCACAAAATCAATTCCCCATGCATCAAACAACTCAAGTTCAAGAATAGGTATCATAGAGAGCTCATGCTTCGAAGAGATATTTCCTTGGCACTGACATTGGTCACAGGAACGAGCATAGTCAATGCATCTTTCTTAATAGTCGACTAATAGTAACCACGCTGTAAGATCTTATGGGTCGTAAGCACTACCATAGTGACCCATAACTGGAAATAAGTGATAGGCCTCAAGAATATGCATTATCTCAACTTCAAGAATACACATTGAAATCACACCATCTGCATACACTCAAAATAAGAAAGGCTCATCCCAGAAAAACTTTCGTACCTTAAAAATAAAGCTTTTTCTCTATTGAAATGACAAGTCTTTCGGGACAAGGTCACTTGCCAAATAATTAGCAAAATTAGCAAACCAGGGGATTAAGTCTTATGATGCTACCAAGACTTGTTCATCTGGAAAAGTATCATCAACCTTAATATCATCCCCTAATTGGATCATTTCCTCCTCTTCTAGGTGGGATAGATGGTTTGCAACCTGATATTTTGTACCTTTTCAGTCCTTGACCTCAAAATCACATTCTTGCATAAATAGTACCCACTAAATTGACCTCGGCTGCATGTATTTCTTCATTATAAGGTACCTCAAAGCTGCATGATTAGTATGCATAATAACTTTAGTGCCAATCAAGTAGGACCAAAATTTCTCAAAAGCAAACACACCGCAAGTAATTCCTACTCAGTCACTGTGTATTTTTTTCTATGCGAAGCTAAGTGCTTTGTTGGAAGAATAAATGGTATGAAATATTTTCTCATGTCTTTGGACTAGGAAAGATCCTACGAATATACCACTGTGTCATATGTCACCTTAAATAGAATAGGCCAATTTGGAGGCACAATGATAGGGGCAGAAATCAACCTCTCTTGTAAGAACTCAAAAGCATTGAGACAAACATAATCAAGTATAAACTTCACCTCCTTCTTTAATAACTTGCATAATGGATTTGTTCTTTTAGAGAAATCCTTGATGAACAGCCTATAGAACCCTGCATGATCCAAGAAACTCCAAATACCTTTAACAAAATAAGTAGAGGTAATTTTTCAATCACCTTAATTTTTGCCCTGTCATACTTTATACCCTTTTTCAAAATCTTGTGCCCCAAGACTATCCCTTATTTCACCATGAAGTGACACTTCTTCAGTCTAACACCAAGTTGAACTCCTCACATCTCTAAAGTATGTTATCCAAATAGGCCAAATAGTCATTAAAAGAGTCGCCCACGACCGAGAGATCACACATAAAGGCCTCTATTGTATCCTTCACCATATAAGAAAAAATAGACATCATACAATGTTGAAAGGTGGAGAAAGCGTTACACAGTCTGAAAGGCATCCTCTTGAACGCAAACGTACTATATGGACATGTGAAAGTGGTTTTCTATTGGTCTTTGGGGGCAACAGAAATCTTATTATACTCTGATAAAAATCAAAAAATAATACCATCCTTTACCTGTAAGATGGTCTAACATATGATCCATGAACGACGTAGAAAAGTGATCCTTTTATATCCAAGTATTCAGCTTCCGATAATCTATACAAACTCTTCATCTTGTAATTGATCTCATGGGCACTAACTCATTCTTCTCATTTGAGACCATAATTATCCCAATCTTCTTTGGTACACACTATCTAGCTTACCAATTTGCTGTCACTAATAGGGTAAACTACACCTACATCTAACTACTTAATGATTTCATTCTTTACCACCTTATTCATAGGTGGATTCAAATAATGTTGATGATCAATTCTAAGCACACACTCTAATTTAAGCAAAATTTTATGAGTATTAATATCGAGTAGAATCCTAACAATATCCATAATTATCCAACCAATGGCCCCTTTAAACCTTTGTAATACCATGATCAAGGCCTCAACCTATGTACCCAAAAAATCTACAACAATAATAACCAGCAAGGTATTATTGGCCCCCAAGAATATATACTACAAATAAGATGGGAGGGTCTTCAAGTCTAAGACTTGTGGCTCCTCAATAGATGGTTGAGCTGTTGGAGCTTTTCTATTATTTTAGTCCAAATCCAACGTCTTTGGAACATAAGTATAAGATTCTCTACTAATAAAATCACTCACCATATCAATATACTCATTAATACAGTCACTATCAAAGTTCATGATCACTATCAACCCTAAGTCTCTCCTCAATAGGCACACTCACTGCATCATCCTCAACAATGTTTATCACATACACCATACACATATCTTTTGATTGTCATGTTGTCTAACCCACATTAAAAGTAACTTATTCATTACTAAGCTTGAACTTTATACGTCCCATCACCATGTTAACTAATTCCCTACCCGTGACTAGTTAGGCCCTTTTTAAGATAATAGGAACATCAAAATCCACCTCATAATCGAGAATCATAAAGTCAAATAGGAATATAAAGAAAGATAACTTAACCAAAACATCACACAAAGTATTAATCAATTTTTTTACAATCTGATCAGTCATTAGTAATCTCATTGACATCAGCTTAGGTAACCCCAACCCCAACTACTTGTACACAACTAGAGGTATCAGATTAATACTGGCTCCCAAGTCATACAATGCTCATGAGAAATTCAGAGACCCAAAAGTCCCAGGAATAGTGAAAACTTTAAGATCCTTTTTCTGCTCCACCAAAGATCGAGAAACAATAGCACTGCAATGGTATATATTATCAGCAATCTCAAAACTTACCGTCGCTTCTTAATGACTAAGTCCTTCATGAACTTTGTATAACTTAGCATCTGTTCTAGTGATTCTATAAGAGGTATATTCAAGTACAATTCATTCAACATCGACATGAATTTCTGATATTTTCTTTTTTTTTGGTTTTTTTCAACCTTTGAGGAAAAGATGGAAGAGGTCGAGGAATGGTCTTTAAAATTGGTTTGACCTTTTTACACTTTATTTTATTAGTTTCAACTCTTTTCTCAATACCTATCGACTTTTGCTATGTCTCACCATCAGTTACAAACTTCTTAGTTTCAGCTTTGGGTGTATCATCAAGATAAATAGTATCATTCCTCACCTAATTAACTACTGGTATAAGAGGATCAATAGGAGCCTTACCACTCCAAATAGCGAGGGCTAAATAGTGACTGTTATTCTTCAGATTCGTATTAGTGCTGCTCAGAAGAGTGCCTAGTTGATGTTGATTCAAAACGGCTAACATCTTACCAATTGGTGCTCTTGCTTCTTAATTGCAGCAGCATGCGATTCTACCTTCTGGATCAGTCCCAAAATATCTTTCTTAATTTCCTTATGGCAACTCTCTTGATTCTCTGAACCCTTAACTAGGTTTGAAAGTAGTGCTTCTATCCTCAAATCAATATCACAGTTCTCTGGTGGAACCTATGCACCACTCTTCCTTATATAATCATTTTTTGCCTCCAGTCACCATCTCTCTCTCTACTCTGATCCCTATACCCATCACCACAATAGTTTAGAACTTTACTCCCTTGCCTCTAGTTTTAAGAGTCCTAATTGGACCCTTGGACCTTGGCTCAAAAACCCGTCATCTCTTTGTCCAAATACTTATCCTTCTCCTTATATTTAAACTCATCATGTCTATAAGACTTACCTCGTATGCCCACTACATTCACCTTTTCAGTATTTATAGTTGCAAACTACTTAGTAACCTAATCTCCATCCTTAGTTATGTCACTCTTGAACCACTGTCTCATCTATAACTCTATGCTTACTAGAAACACCAATAGTATAGGTATCCACGAAGGCAAACTCCTAATGAAGGCTCATGAAATCCCTACCAGTAATAATATTAGCAACAACTTTGGAGTTAGCATTCAGGGCTTTATAGAATATTTCAAGCAAATTCCTCCTAAAATTCTATTATTGGTCACAGTCATCAACTTTTTCTTGAACCTCAACCATGTCTAGTACAATGCTTCTGAATACAATTGCATGAAATTGAAAATCTTATCCTTCAACTGAAGAATTCTACAAGGCAAGAAGAATCGACCAAAGAAGTGTTTCCTTAACTTATTCCAATCAGTGATGGACCCATAAAGTAGTTCCCCTAACCATAACATCACTTTACATATAAGAGAGAATGGGAACAACCTGTCTCAAATCTTCCTGACTCATCCCAAGTAAAATATATGAAGTATGAATCTTAATGAAATTTATGATATATATGTTTGCATCATCAGTCAAAAATATAGCAAACACACCCTTCAGATTAAGTAATTGAATCGCAATACACACAATGTCAAATTTCATCCCTTAGGGAAACTCAGGGCAAATGATAGCTCCTGTCTTGATAGGCCCAACATACCCCAAATGTTACTTTAAATCATTAAATATTGGCAAGTACTAAAGAGCGAGAGGAGGGGGGAGGTTAAATCTATCTCTTCTTACTCCGTCTCTATCAAGTATAGCTTGATGCTCTTCTTTCTGTCTAACTCTTTTCTCTTAATCTACATGTTGGGAAGCTTCTCTACTCGCATTCTTGTCAACAAGTAACCGAGCAATGGTTCGTGCATATAATGACCCTTCAACTCATTTCTTTTATTTTGCTTATTTCCACCATTAGAGCACTCCCATAGCTTTCTCAAGTTATTTATGACTTACTGGAACTGATAGTTAGGTTGCTTAGTAGTTTGTCTAGTTTTTAGAACCATTTAGCTATTTAGAAGCTTTATTGGTTCTTAATGTCCACCAAGTGAAAACTTTAGTAAAACAATATCGAATGTAAAATATAACTTTGCCAATGCATATAGAACATTGAAATCTATATTATTGGATATCTCATTTGGTTATATTAGACTTCGGAGGTATCCTGAGACCTTGGCCGAAACTTGGAATCAAATTCTAAGTTTCATCCATAATATAGTGCCTGAGATACCGTGATCGCATGAAGTGAGGTGCGATCATGATGGCCGCAATTGCGATTTAGCGAGGGTGCATGGTTGATGCTCCTGATGTCTAGGATGGTCAATTTTAAAGCCCTCTTTTGGCCAAAATTTGGTCATTTCTTCATTATTTTGAGTCTCCAAAACCCCAATGGAAGGAGTAGTCCTCAAAATATGTGTTGAGTGTTGATTGGGAGCTTAAACAATTTGGATATTTGTGATTAGCATCGAATATAAGGTATGAATCCTTTGATTTTAGTGTTAAATTCTTGATTTCTAGACCCAAAACTCCAAATGGATTGAGGGTTGATTTTAGCCCCAAATAGAGTTGTTTTGAATAAATTTCTTGAGGGTTATAAATCCTTAATAGTATTTGAACTAAGGTTTGGTCTCGACAACCTATTTTTATATGTGGGACCCACTTGGGGGGGTTTTGGTATCATTTTGGACCCGAAGCACAATGATACAATATGAGTGTTTTCATTCTCATAATAATGCATAGATTATGTTTTTGATAGCTTGGCTCGTGAAAGAACCTTTGAGGAAAGGAAAAGCAAAGATTGTTGGTTTGTGAGCTATTTGGAATCAAGGTAGGTTAGGCTTACTTGTGCTAGATTGAGCTTTATTGTAGTATAATTATGATATCTTGATAAGATTAGGCGAGGTGTTAGATGTTGAATTGGTAGATGGAAATGTTTGTGACTAGTTGAATCACTTAGTTCTTAAAACCCATTAAGTGGGATAGTTGACTCATAACCTACATCCTTAGTTAGTTGGTTTTGTTAGATCATGAATTACATGAGAATACTCTAGTTTCTTTAGTAGATGAGAGTGACCTTGTTCACTCACTTTAAGGAATGTTGACCTAGATATTCTTAGTTGTGGAATGGCTTTAGTTGGTTGGGTGACTTAGGAAGAAAACTTGAGAAAGAATTGTCCTATAGAACAAGTGTGAATTGGTAAGCCCTTAAGACACAATTTAGATAACTCAGCCTAATTCCAGGTAGAAGTTAGACTTGTAAAAGTGAACTTTGGGGATTAATAGAAGCATAACTTAAACCACCTTAAGCTTGAACTATGTAACTTCATTAGTGACCTAGATACGTAATGAACGCCTAGATTATATTTTGGTGATATGATGGCTAATCACAATAAATTATTTATTCATGCTATTGATGTTGGGATAATGGGTATACTTGATTGATTATATTACTGTCATGATATGGATAGCATTGGGAAGTTTTGTGAATTTAATCTATGGTTGTGCTATGACTTAACGTATTGGATAGTATACTATGTGAGCCTTGCATTATGTGACGACTCTTATTATGATTTTGTTTTAATGACTAAGCTAATGTTTGTGTAAAAGGATCTCCTTACGCTAGTATTGTGAACCATAAGAGTAAAGAAAGATTCTAGAAGCCATACTCGTAACTTATAATTGACTTGTTAATAATCATATTATGCTCAAAAAACTAGTGATTGTTCATATCATTTAGATAGACATTCCCTTACATCTACTCATATAATATGGTGATAAATAATGGTGAAGTACCATGATATGTATTTCCTTACTTCTCATACACTCTATTAATTATAGGCTTGTACTTGTTATTGATTTGACTATATATATGTATTTAATATTATCATGGTAATTATTGGTGGTATGATGATTCCCAATGAATTCAGAGGATATATTAATGATGTGATAATGTTCAGATAAGCCGAAGGATATATTGATGATGTGATAATGTCCGGTGAATCTGAAGGATATATTAATAATGTGATGATGTCCAGTGAATTTGGAGGATATATTAATGATATGATAATGCCTGGTGAATCTAGAGGATGTATAGATAATGTGATAATGCATGGTGAATTTGGAGGATTTATTAATGATGTGATGATGCCCTGTTAATCTGGAGAATATATTGATGATCTAATAATTCTTGGTGAATCCAAAGGATATATTAATGATATGATGATGCCTAGTGAATCTAGAGGATATATTAATGATGTGATGATGCCCAATAAATACGAAAGAGGTATTGATGCTATGATAATGCCCAATAAACCCAGAGAATATATTGATGTTATGTTAATGTTATGTATGTTAAGCATATATATAAATAATAGGTATATGTGTGGTTATGACATTGTATTATTAAGTCCTTCTATGCACTTAGGACCTGATGTTTTTCTTGTGAGGTTATGTATAATTCTCTACCATTGATCACTAGTTAAGTGATGTGGCTCTTGTTAATGCTAAATAGTGAATAAAAGTAGAACATGCCAAATATTGAGTTAAGACTAATTGGTTGGTATAATCATGTGTAGAAGTAAGAATTCACCTAGTTTATTGGCTTGAATAGGGGGATAAATTATGGAACTTTGCCTTGTAAGATGGGCTATGTGATAACTAGTTGTGTATATAATGTGGTTAGATTGCTTGATGGTTAGAAGACTAGAATACTAGTTGGTGTACTTTGTTTAGTTAAAATGTGGTAACTAGTGTTTATGGTTATAAAATAGCTAATGATTATAATAGACTTACCATTGTTGAGGATTAGTGATATTGATGCCTAGAAGGTAATGTCGTTGGTTGCTTAAATGAGGACTTAGACGTTTATGGTGCTAACTAGTGAGAGGCATTAGTTAATAGATAGTTAAGTGTGTTGATGATATGTAACCTTTCTCCTATATGATGATTAGTGTACTTATAAGAGCTAGTAATGAGCTCTGGTTAAATGGTGATTATGGTTTAGTCATACATCTTGATTAGATGTAGATGTTGGTTACTTAGTGAATAATAATTGGTTGTCATTTCATAAGAAGGATTATAAAATGAACCAATTGGGCTAATAATTGGAAACCTTATAATGTCTAGCAACTAGTAGTTAAAGCTAAGTGTTGGCTAGTTAATAATGACTAGATAGAGTGTATCGATATCATAGATATCTAAAAGGCTATGTGACTATGGTTATGATTACCTTGGTGTATGTTATTTCAATTGTGGTAATTGATGATGATTATGAATCTTGGTAAATGACCCTTAAAAGGAATTGTGGAAACTGTGGACATGAAAAATGGTGAACCTTGGATATTGAGAAGTTTGTTGCATGTGTAATTACTTGATGATTAAATCCTTTCATGCACTCTCAGGTGGTATGGGACACTGTGATGAGTTCTTTACTTTATTGTTCCTTGTGTGTACTTCGCAGTGGTATGAGATGCCATGGTGAGTTCGTTTACTTATTCTTTAATGGATGTTGTATATCTTCTTGGTCTTATTGTTATTGTAGTTGTATTAGTGGTACTGTATGCTTTGGTTCATGTACTTCTGTATCTATATAATGGCAGTGGCGCATGATGATTGGTTATGTCGTAGTTTTGTTCTAGTATAATTATTGATTGTATACAGTGATGATAAAGATTACTCAGGTTTGATTATGTACCTTGACTTAGAGATAAGATCATGCTTTATATCGTCCTTGTATCATAATTTAGCCTAGTCGGGTGATGACGCGTACTGAGTACTTGTTGTTTTGCTACTCATACTATTCTTCTATACCTTTTTTATGTAAACCCGAGTACTATTTGCCACTGTTGAGTTGAGATCATGTTGTGTTGATCTTCTGGAGATAGGGTAAGATCTTGGAGTTTGAGTCACTCATTTCCCTTCTATCTTTATTCAGTCTTTTGTATTTGAGATAAATGTATAAGAATATGTAGACTTTGAGTTGTATTTCCTATTATCAAACTTAGATGCTCTTGTACTAATAATACCAGGTCGTGGGGAATAGGTAGTTATAGTTGATTGTCTATTATGGAATATTGTTTTTTATTACCGTGTTCATATGTTGTGGCCTGTGTTGGGCATTTTTACCGAAGTAATCCATTTCCTTTGCTCTGGGTTACGAT
This sequence comes from Capsicum annuum, assembly GCF_002878395.1. Lineage (NCBI taxonomy): Eukaryota > Viridiplantae > Streptophyta > Magnoliopsida > Solanales > Solanaceae > Capsicum > Capsicum annuum. The sequence continues at coordinate 73,779,536 of NC_061114.1, forward strand.
GTTGGCTTACCTATTGATGGGTTTATTAGGTGCTATCATGATTAGTGAATTGGGTCATGATAGCGCAATAATTTCTTGAGTACCATACGGAGGTGGAGGAATCAGAATAGGATCATTATGAAATTCATGCTCATGCTCTGCCATCTTATGATTTTGTCGTAAGGGTCTTTCAAGTTCAGGATCAAGTGAGATCAATGGATTGCCTTAACTCTGAGTATTAGGCATACACTAGTGTACGCCCCATGAATAGTAGAAAAATGAAAATCGACAACCTTAATCAATCAATTCTTAATCGTATTCCCCAGCAATGTGATCACGTCAAAGCTTCATCTTTAATCTGAAAATTATGTGGTCACTATCAAATATAGTAACCCAAAAAAGATTGTGGTTGAATCCTAAGGGAATACGTGGGATTACGACTTTCACCTAATGTAATCAATGGGCAAAATTGAAAAAGTAAATGGGGGGATTGGAGTATTAATATCGAACAAGTAGCTTATATAAACTTTGGTTGTAATGTAGTCTTGAGGGGATGGTATGGTACCTATGGACATATTAAGTGACTAAGCCTCCTTTGAACTACACTACTTTTGGGGTCCACTTGTTAACGATCTTTATTTCCATTCCACCCTTATTTCTCTCTTTTTATTCTTTATTAGACATTTAGGTTGGGTGTGGTCTTTTATTCTTTCTTTTTCACAATTTTTCTTTTTCTTTTTCTATTTTTTTTAAACCACACACAGCCGTACTAACTTTTTCTCTCATTTCACCCTTCTACATACCCACTTTACATAACACTCCCCTACGATAGCCACCCTCAACTTTGGAGATTTTCCTAAGTTGAGGTTCATAATGTCCAAGAAGGAACGAGACAAAATAAGTTACTGCAACACAAATAAGAAGGTAATAGGTGAAACAAGAAAAATAGGCTATAAGGCTCAAACAGGGATCAAGAGATACTTTTTTACATTGGGAAGGTCATCTAGGCTAAAAGTGGACTAAAATAAAAAAAAATGTATTATGATCCTTTCCTAACCGCCAATCCTACAACCTAGGCAAGACTAACCGGGAAAATTTTGAATTTAACACACAAAGAAAATGAAGTAGCATCTCACACACACATGACATAGAGTCAATATTACAAGCTACTACTTATCTAGTTCATACAATTATTATTAAGTGATTATCATGTCCCTAATCCTATTGCCATAACAAGATCCGCAATGTTCACATATATATACATTCACACCGTTCTAAAAAATTGAAGGGTCCTAAATACTTAAAAATCTCCTAATTACACAAAAACACAACACAATATGAAACAAAACACAATACGACTCAAATTTTATCCTAGACATACCGATCCTACAACCATACTGCAGCCAGCATAGAAAGAAGCACAACAATAAAACCCCATGGTTGCTATGGTATGCCCCACCCCCAACTAAAAGTTATTAATTAACCTCAATTTACTAAAATAATATAAAACAGAGGGAATAAGTATATATCTGGGATGCATTAAGCGTACGTTTCATGAGTATCCATGGATGGGGATATATCCACTGGCGGAGGCAGTGGTGGTGCGGGGCACTACTAGATGATGCACCCACTGCTATCGATGTATGGCTCTGCCTCTCAACAACTGCAAAATCCATCAAATCATATATGTCCTTTTTAAAGACCTGGTAATATGGCATGTTGGGATCCTATAGATCTCTATATGTCCTATCTTGGTACCAACTACTAGGACCTTCTCATCATCCATCATAAATAAATCAAAATATCTAGGCCCGCATGAAGGTGATATCTAAACCATTGGGGGTATGACTGAAAGAGCGGCCATCATATGGCTCTCTGTGAGAGAGTACCTCTGCTCACAAGGTGTCTATCTCCTCCCTAATATGACCTAGGTCTGGCATCTCAATTTCTACAAACTGGGGTTGCAACATGTCTCTCAAAATCAATGATACGTGTCTGTAAATTAGCATGTAACTCTAACATATCAACTCTGTGTGTGGCATCCCATCTGTCCTCTGCCATCTCTAGTCTAGTCTGGACCTATGGCCGAATCTTCCCATATAGTGTACCCACCTCGGTCTCAACAACATGCAACCTCTAATTAGTGACTCTCTGACTGTCTGCTAGGCTCTGTAAGAACTCACGCGCTGTAAAATCATACCTATAGTTGCAGCTGTAGTAGATGGGAGAGGGGGCAATAAAGAAGCACCCACCAGCTCTGAGTTGAAAGCTAGGAATGATGAAAAAGTGGTTGGTGTCCCATAACCCTAAGTGCTCAAATCTAGGGCCTCTCTCTGCTCCCTCCATCTCAAGATTAACACTAACTTCTATATCACCTCCATACACATCACTAGGCTCTATGGAAATTCAACGGCCCTCAGTCTGGACCCGAGGTACTGCAGCAGGCTCACTAGGTCTCATAGGAAAGGTTGGGAATACCGAATCCTTTATTGTCATCATCTATGTTGTGGGTATCACAATTAATCTCTCTTCAACTCTTGGTATTTTTAGTAAACCGGCCCATCATACAATCTCATGAATCTAATGTTGAAGAATGGCTGTAAAGTTAATATCATACTCGGCCATCATACTAGAAATCAGGGCGGCTCCCTTCTAAGTCAATACATTATCTGAAGAGTCGAGAATAGGTGATATCTGATGAACAACCACCAAAACTTAGCAGCAAACGGCAGTAAGGCCTTCTTTATCACATCATTTCCCTCGATCCATGGGGTCTCATCACCCAAAGGTGAAATATAGCTGGCTATCTACCTAGCCATATCAACTCTCTCACATCTATGTTCTGCCTCCATCATAATATGTCTATCACGTGTGACTCTCAGTCTGTAGTCATAATATGTTATAGATGCTGGAGTGATATATTTTGGACTAAAAATAACCCAATGGATAATCACAGCTGAAATGTCAACCCTAACCCCTCTCATAAGGGTCTACTCAAGTTATGGTTTCTTTATATGTCTCATCGGACTTGGAAATCTGTGTATTGAAAGAACTACTGTGGAATGATATGATACATAAAACTCTCGTACTAAAGTCATGCTGTAAAAATTAAGTTGTCTAGTCATCCCTTCCAATTGATAATGTTCAACTGCAGCCTGCAACAGTGGTTCTCTATTAACCCAGATAAATCAATCTTGTGACTCTAAAAAATAAGCCTCTTAGGCCTGGCGGTCTTTGAGATTTGACTGTCTATATCATATATCATCCGCATTCCCTTCATACACCACCTAGGGTTACCTTCATCCATAGGTGCCTCCAAACTCTGTCCCTGCTATGTTGGTGCCTCCTTATCTGGAGCAGGCACCTCATGGAAAGACTGCTCTATACCTTTCTCAGACTGAGATACACCTGATGGTTATGCATAAGTTATGGTACCATCTTTAGACTAGGGTACCACTGATGACTTCTCCTGATCTGCAGCCTCTGACGAATCCTGGGACACAACCTTAAACTAGGGGTCCTGATCTACACCCTGTGAACCTTGCTCAAAATTTGCCTCATTCTTATTATCATAGTAGAGAAAAATGTAGAGGTGATCTATGGGATAAATTCATCCTCGGTTGAGTTAGAGCTACCTAGGTAACTTAAATAGCCTCAGCCCAAAACCTAGGTCAGGTAAAGGTTGGCCTTCTACCCCATCGTGAGTGCTCAGGCAGTGATTTTTCTAAAGTGCCCAAAATAATAGTCTTAAATGCCTAATGCAGTTGACCTCTAGTCACTCTGCATGTTGCCCCGGCGATAGCTTCCCTAATTTGTACAATAGGGTAATCATCCATTGAGCCACTAGGCTCGGGGGACTCATCCCATCTCCTCTATGTATCAAACTTCTTCTCAGCTGCTTTTGGTGTCATGTGTACCTGAAAAACTAGGCATTAGTTTCCAACAGAAAAATGGGGGATTGCAAAAGTTGAAGAAAAACATCAAACTTTGAAAAGTTAGAATTTTTCCTCAATTTTCACACCCCTATAACATATTTGTGATCCCAACAAGTCCAATGTGAACAATATATCAAGAATCATGATTTTAAATGCAAACTAACATGCCCAACTTTTGGTATTCCTCTACTTGTTCAAGTTCATCTTCCGTTTAGGGCCTAACCTTAGAATTTAATTCAAAACAAAGCCCTATATCAAGATTTTAGGGTACTTCAAGGCTCCTACACACAAGCATGATTATTTCTATATATTTTTCATGGAAATACACATAGCAACTTGTTTGTTTACTAGTTAAATCAAAACATAATTATTAGAAGCCGAGAAAGTTACCTTTTCTTTGAGAAACTGGAAGTGAACTATAAAGAAATACAGTAAAACTATAGATTGAGTTTGTATTTAGTGAATGGGACAAATTGGTACCCCAAATAAGTATTAATTTAGCCTTTTTTTAAGTGTGGGATTAGTTTATGCTTTGAAAAGAAAGTTTGGATTTAAAGATAAAAATGAGGTTTTAAGGATTTGAATAAGTTAGAATGAGGCAAAATATATTTAAATGGTGAGGTGGGGCCAAATTAGGTCCTAAATAAGCATTGGTGGGCCTAAAATTTTAATTAAAAATTGGACGAGCCACTTGTGGCACCCACATGCAGCCTGCCAGTGGGTGCATATCCTACATGCGGTCCACATGTGATGGGCATAAGTGGTCTTGAATTTTTGGCCCAACTTTTTACTTCCTGTACTTGGCATTTTAATGTTTTCCCAGCTACTTATGATTTCATAACTTGAATTTATGGCTCCAAAAGTATGATTATGTGTCGAAGTCCAGAACTTTCTATTATTATCCTCAAAATTTCATGTTTTTTATTATCGCTCAGTATTACCTGGTCCGAGTGAGACTTGTAACCTTGATGGGTTGGTCACAAAGTCCCCTTACCTGGAAAGTTGTGTATGTAGCAATCCTACCGTATCTTAAATAATTCCATAAGTTATAAACCTACAAAATAAAATAAACAAAAGTGAACACTAAAATAGTGGGTTTTCTCCCACTCAATGCTTGATTTAACAACGTGGCATGACGTCGCTATGCTAGTTACTCAGACTTCACCAACAGGCCCATGGTTTGCCTCTATACAGTTCTTAATATCATATCGTGGCACGACGTGGGTACCTTGATTACTCAGAATTCATCAATATACCCATAAGAATACCCTTCTGGGTAATCAATACAATCTATCATCACTCCACTCTTATGTCGGTCAGCTGTTTTATTATTTTTTGGATGTTGAATGTGGCCTCCTCACCATTGACTCTGAACTTCTACTCTGCCTTCTTCATGTCAACCATCGCTCTACCTGTGGAAATAAATGATCTCCCCAATATGATGGGCATCTCAGTGTCAACCTGATAATCCAGAATGACAAAGTCAGCTAGAAAAATGAAGCTATCAACTCTCACAATCACATCACAATAAATGCCCACAAGTTTATTCACAATGCAGTTAGCCATCAACAATTGCATTACAATCGGTTCAAGAGGGCCTAAGCCTAATTATTTGAATACAACTAGCGACATCAAATTTATGTTAGCTCCTAATTCATATAAGGCTTTGGCAAAATGGGATGACCCAATAGTGCATGGCATAGTAAATTCTCTAGGATCACCCTTTTCTGGGCCAGAGACCTAGTCATGATTATAATACAATGGTGCAACCCATCAACACCCTCAATCGTAGCCCTTTTATTTTTTGTAACCAATTGCTTCATAAACCTTGCATATCCAAGTATCTACTCTAATGCCTCAAGATGAAGTATGTTCAATCTCAAATCTTTCAACATCTCAATGAATTACTTAAACTTGCCTTCCTCTCTTTTCTGCTTCAATCTTTGAGATAAAGTTGGGGGTGTCTTGGAATTTATCTTATATCTTGATGAATGACCTGACCCTTACCTTTTTCCTTACCGACTTTATCATCACCACATATTTCCTTTTCTAATCCAAAATAGGTGTCTCATCAACAATAGCTTCATCATGCCTTGGTACTTCTGTAGTAGGCAGTGGGAGATCGTTAGTAGGTATATTACTCCTTGTGATAATAGAAAGAACATGACCGTCATTTTTTAGATTTTACACAGTGTTTCTTGAAAGGGTGATAAGTAATAAATTTACCACTCATTTACATCCAAATGCATGCACACTACTATGATTAAACAGTATGAATAAGACAACTTTGTCATTGAATGCATTAATTCTCTTATTTTGCAAGAATATAGGTGATAAGAAGAAAAGAAGTGAAGTGAGATAAAAAAAAAGATCAAAAATGAAAGAGAAGTGCAAAAGCTGGAGAAGCGAAAATAGGATCTGACCTCAGTTACTGTAATTGTAATCTGAGGATTGAGATTGTGCCTAGTCCAACTTAGTCAAAGATAGAGATCATGATGGGTTTTCCACGATTGCAAGTGACTAAAATTTATCCTAGGGTCAAAGTTGTAACTTTCCATAGCCGACCCAAAATTCTAAAAGGGATTAAACCCTTTTACTTGAAATCCCTTTGAATAATATATAGAGAGAGAACTTCCAATTTGCGTGAGAGAAAAATTATATTAAATCTGTCAAGAAAGAACTTTTGGTTGCAATTGAAGCTTGGAAATTTGGAATTACTCTAGCTTGTATGTTCAATTGAAGAAATGAATGTCAACTTAGGTAATTTTCTTATTCCTATTTTCGTAAGTAGCTAAACACCTATCTTGGGGTTATGTCGAAATAGGGTGCAAATATGTGTGGGTTATGATTCATTAGTGTAAATTCTTAGTTAATCATGTCGGTTTCACTAGTTCTTGCTAAATGTATTTGGGATTTGATGGTGAAAATCCCAAATTTCCAAATACTTACATCATCCTTGAAAGAGGATATGGGAGACAAGGCATTAGTGAACAATAGTGAGATGTAGCTTATTCCATTTTCATTATCTTAGAAATAAGGGTGGATTGAGAATTCACTAGGTCTTGGGTATCTTCCTAGAAAAACTTGCTTCAAGAACCCCAAACCTAGCCTACCCACGTAGTTATTAACTAGAATTTGCATTCGATTATCATGAACCCATGCAATATTTGCCCTTAGGAAGACATAATTCCAAAACTTGTCTCATATTGAAATCTCATCCACATTTGTTGCTTTTAATGGGTAGTTTGAGTAGATTTTAGTGAAACAAACCTTCTAAACAACCCCCTCCCCTTATTTTAATTTATGTATTTTATTTCATTTACATTATGGGTATATGCTTAGGAACTCTCAACACCCATAGGATTCGAATACTAGATTTACTCCTTGAGTATTCAACCCCAAATCACGTTGGGTTATTATACTTGACAACAATTGCCTTACCTATGTATTATGGAGTAAGTTGAGCGTTATCAAAATAGCATCATTGTCGGGGAGTGAAACTTAGTTTTCACTTGTGAGGTGTTGTTTTTAACTTTGAATTTACCCGTAGTGTCATATTTTACTTTCTTTGTTGTTTTTGATTTTTGATTAGGTAATCATTATTCCCTCCTAATAACCATGACTTAAGAGGGAATTATCAACAATCCATCATATGAACATGTTGAAACTGTAGATTATCGTGGCGACAAAGAGCATGCTAGTTCCATCCGTATTTCCCCTACCAAGGGAAACAAAGTATTTTACATCACAAGCATGATGCTCTAATTGCTTCATATGAAGGGTTTGTTTTTGGCTCAAGATCATGAAGAGCCGAACTTGCACTTAAAATATTTTGTGGAAGTATGTGCTCCTTTTGACATTTCTCACATATCACAAGAATCAATACGATTACACCTATTCCCATTCTCTCTAACGGGTGAGGTGGTGTTGTGGCTAAGATCTCTACCCGGAAGGTCCATTACCTCATGGGCCAAGCTTATGGAGTCTTTATTAAATCAATACTTCCAACCATCAAAGACGTTACAATTGCAGGATGGAATCATAAATTTCCATCAATTCCATGGGGAGTTGTGGTATGAAGCATGGGGGAGATTTAAGAAGAAGCTTTTGAAATGCCCTAACCACGAGATGCTGGAGAAATTGTTTTCCCAAATCTTCTATAGAGAAGTGGATCAAATCAACAAAGCCATAGAGGATAATGCATCCAGTGGATCCCTGATTAAATCAGTATATGGGGTTATATCAAATATGTTAGATCAAGTGGTTAGTTTGGCTAGGGGTTGGCACATAAAGGATACCAAGGTGGACATGAGGGATCCCTCCTCGTCCTTTTTGTGTTAATAGAAAATATATCAAAATAAGGCAAGATATACAAGTATGATCAAGGTGATGTCACACCTTGAACTTCTCATTGAATATGTGTTGGGAACCTCCATCAAAAGAATTAATGTTATAGATGCAAATGATACCAAGGCATGTGAAGATATCGAAGAAATGATACTTGATGATGGGAGGAGATGGTTGTCGAATTATTCGGAGGGTTTCTACGTTGCCTTTTAAGGGAAATGTGGGAATCAAGGTCGAAATATTAAAAACTGGGGAATGCCTCTATGTGAAAAGGAGAGATGCATTAATGAAGATATTTTGATTTGAATCTTGGTTGGAGTCGAGGGGACCAACAAAATAATGAGAAATAAGAAATGATTTCTCCAAGATACTCTAAATGGTTGAGTCTCATTCAACCGTCATCCAACAAATAGAGGAAAAATGAATCAAATATTAGTATACCTCGTGGAAAGTCAAAATGAAGAGAAGTCAAGGTACGGTAACAAATGTCATGGTCACTCAAAGTAGAAAAGATCTTGGCAAGGGCATCAATCTTGATAATGATCCCAGTGAAAGAGAGAATAATGAGCAAACAAATACGAAGAGAAAGACGTCAAATGATGATGAATTAAAGCCAATTGAGTTTATCATTAAAAATTCAAATACGAAAGAATGTCAAATTGTCTGCATGTCACCTATTACAATTCCTCCCCCTTTTTATCAAAGGTTCAAAAGATTCCTTGATAAATTTAGCAACTTTTCCATTAGCATTCCTTTAATATAAGCCTTGTAAGAGATGTCGGGGTATGCTAAATATATGAAGGAATTGGTCTCCAAAAAGTGGCTTGTGGGGGATGAGACTGTAGAAATAAATCATCATTGTATTGCAATTATGTTGAGCACTATGGAAAATAAGAATAAAGACCCCGATGCTTTCACAATACCATGCACCATCAGAATGTTCTAGTTTGCAAAGGCCTTGTGTGACCTCGGGGCGATTGTAAATTTAATGCCTTACGCCATACTTTATAAGCTTGGATTGGGGGAACCTCAACCTACCACAATGAGATTGATAGTGTCTGATCGAACCATCAAGAAACCTATGGTAATACTTCATGATATGCTAGTTAAAGTTGACTAGTTTATCTTCTCAATTGACTTTGTGATCCTTGATTGTGCTTTGGACCATGAAATTTTTATTATTCTTGGAAGGCCATTCTTAGCCACCGGAAAAGCATTGATGGATATAGAGTGAGGCAAGATAAAGTTTTACCTAAATAATAAAGAGGTTTCCTTCAATGTATGTAAGTTCATGAAGCAACTAATGAACATAGAAGTAATTTTGGTGATTGATGCTATTAATGGTGAGGTGACGAATAATATCGATGTAAATTTAGTGAATGATCCATTGGTAGGAGTCTTGTGGAATTATGAAAAAGAGGAAGTTTAAGCATTTGATGAAGTGGTTGCATCTTTAACGGCCCTTGGATCTTATACCAAAAACCAGGTAAAGTTGGACCTTGATCATAAAAACTATGAGAGACCACCCGCTAAGCCATCCACTCTTGAGCCACCTAAAAAATAAAATGAAGCCATTGCCATCCAACCTTAAATATGTGTTCTTTAGGTATGGATACACTTTACCTATCATCATTGCAAATGATCTCGAGCCCTACCTAGTGGAAGTTTTGAAGTTGGTAGTGAAAATTTTCATTTGACCCATCGGATAGACAATTTTGGATATCATAAGAATGTCCCCTGGCTAGTTCCCACAATAGCAATCTAGAACAAGATCATTTGCCATGTGTAAAGCATAAAAGAAGGCTAAATCAACCTATGTAAGAGGTTATAAAGAAGGAAATTATAAAATAGCTTGACGCGGAAGTCATCTATCCAATCTTCAACAGCACTTGGGTAAGCCCGGTGCAATGTATTCCAAAGAAAGGTGGAATTATAGTAGTTATGAATGAAAATAATGACTTTGCTCCCATCCAACTGACCATGGGGTGAAGGGTGCACAAAGACTACCATAAATTGAATTCTTGAACCAGAAAAGACTTTCCCCATGCTCTTTATGGAACAAATGCTAGATAGGTTAGCCTGGCGAGGGTTATATTGCTTTCTATATGGTTATTTAGGGTACAATCAAATTTATATTTCCCCAAAATACTAAGAGAATACAACATTCACTTTTTCCTATGGTACATTCATATTCAAGCAGATACCCTTTGGTTTGTGCAATGCATTAGCAATATTCCAACGGTGTAAGTTATCAATCTTTGTGAACATGGTTGAGGAGTCTATGGAAGTCTTCATCCATGGAAGTCTTCATGGATGATTTCTTGGTGGTGGGGAACTCATTGAAGTCATGCCTTGAGAACCTAAGCAAGGTACTTGAGAGATGTGTGGAAACCAACCTTGTCCACAATAGGGAGAAATGTCATTTCATGGTTAAGGATGGTACTATTTTGGGCCACAAGATCTTAGGGAAAGGTATACAAGTTGATCAAAAAGCTAAGGTTTAGGTAACTGCCAAGTTGCCCGCCCCCATCTCCACTTCCATAAAGGGTGTTTAGAGTTTCTTTAGGCATGCCGTGTTCTATAGGCAATTTATTAGGGATTTCTCCAAAATAGCTCATCCAGTGTGCAAGCTCTTTGAAAAGAAGGCAAAATTCAATTTTGATAATGCATGCTTGAATCCTTTAATTGTCACAATGATTTGCTTACATCGGCTCCCATTATTGTGGCTCCAAATTGGTTATTCTTATTTGAAGTGATATGTGATCCAAGTAGAAATTAATTAGGAGTGGAATTGGGTCAATGCAAGGAAACGTTATTTCATCCTATGTATTATGCGAGCAAGACCTTGAATGATGCTCAACATAACTACATCATTACTGAGCAAGAATTATTGGCGGTGGTATATGCTTTTGAGAAATGTTGCGCCTACTTATTGGGCACGAAAGCAGTGGTGCACACGGATCATGCCGCCCTTTAATACTCCATGGCAAAGAAGAAATCTAAGCCACACCTAATTAGATGTATCTTTCTTTTGCAACAATTTAATTTTGAGGTAAAGGATCAAAAAGTTTGCAAAAAACAAGTGGCCGACCATCTTTCGCATCTTGAGAGTAATCATGAAAATCGTGAAGAGATTAACATTGACGACACTTTTCCTGATGATTTAGTCATGTCAATCTAAGGAAAATTTGCACCATGGTATGTCGACTATGCTAATTATATAGGAGAGGTGTACTTCCCGAGGGGCATAGCTATCATCAGTAGAAGCGGTTCTTATTCGATGTAAAGAAATATTTTTAGGATGAACCCTTCCTATTTTGGGAGTGTTTGGATGGTGTGATTAGGTGTTGTGTTATGAAGTTGAAATGAAGGATATCCTTAAAGCATGTCACTTCTCACCTTTTGGCAGTCACCATGGGGGGATTCGAACTACCACCAAAATTATTCAATGTAGTTATTATTGGCCCACCTTTCATAGAGATGCCATTGAGTGGGTAAAAGCATGTCATCAATGTCAAATGTAAGGTGGCATCTCGAGAATACATGAAATGCCCCTTAAATCGAATCTTGAATTTGAACTCTTTGACGTGTGGGGGATTGACTTTATGGTCCCTTTTATGAGCTTCTTTGGTAATAAATATATATTGGTGGTGGTTGATTATGTTTATAAATGGGTAGAAGTTGTGGAACTTCCGAACAATGAGAGAAAAAGCATTACTTTCTTCTTGAAGAAATACATTTTTACACTGTTCGGAATGCCACATGCCATCATTAGTAACGGAGGCTCACACTTTTTCAATAGGGTATTTGGGGCCCTTCTTGACAAATATGGGGTGAAGCATAAGGTTTCTACCCCATATCACCCCCAAATAAGTTGCCAAGTTGAAGTTTCAAATTGATAAATCAAAGCTATACTTGAGAAGACCGTGAATATAGGCCGAACTAATTAGGCAAAGCAACTTGATGAGGCACTTTGGGTATATAGGATGGCCTACAAAACTCCAATTGGCATGTCTACCTACCAATTGGTGTTCAGTAAGGCATGTCACTTGCTCGTCGAGCTTGATCATAAAGCCTTGTGGGCATTGAAGAGGTTAAACATGAATTAGGAAGAAGCTTTCGAGTCAAAGGTCACTAAACTTCATGAGTTGAAGGATTTCTGACTCAAGGCTTATGAAAATTCCACATTGTATAAGGATAAAATGAAGAAATGGCATGATGTTAAAATACTAAAAAGGGAATTTCATGTAGGCAATAGATTACTCCATTACAGTTCTTGTTTGAAGGTTTTTGCGGGAATGCTTTGTTCTAAGTAGTCGGGCCCCTTTGTGATTTCTAGAATTTACCCGAGTGGTTCCATCGAATTAGAATATCAAGAGAAAAAAAGGTTTGTAGTAAATGGGAAAAGGGTTAAACATTATAATGTGGGAGGAATATTTGAAAAGTTGGCAACTATGCAGGAAAACAGAGCAAAATAGGGGAAAATCATCCTCAGATACCGCGATCGCGATACAACCTATCGCAATTACGACAGTCTAGAGAAAGTTGTGTTGCTATTTAAGAGAGTCCTTTTTAACCCTTTTATATCTTTTATATACTTTTGTGAGGACACTTCAACTATTTAAGTTGGGGGTATGGTTACGTTTGTATTTGGGCATAGTAATCTTAAAGTTTCACCCCAAGCGTAGTGATTGTTGTGTTTCCTTTTATTGATTGTGGACGAGCCTTTCCTTATGATGGATTGAGTGATAAAATTCTTAAGGAAAAATTATCGTGATTGGATTTTAAGCCATGGATGCATGATAAGTCTGAGTACCCATAGCATTAGAGCAATAAATGTAAGGGAAATTGAATTACCTGAGGCATTTTGGATATTGGGATCGCCCTTATACATATGGTGAAGTCTGAGTAGCCATATGATTTTTCGTCATAAAAGCTGAAATGTGAGATGACGGCTTGGTCTTGCACCATCAATAGAAAATTTTTTTAAATACGAAGCAAATACCCCCTTCCATGCAAAGATTTTTTAAAACGAAGGGCACAGACGTAAACAATATTGTAACAGTACTTTAGCTCTTTTTGTGACTCCAAAGTCTAGCTTGTAGAAAGTGGTAAACACTTCCTTTTATCTCTGGTAGGAAGTGCAATTGAGCCTCCTTGAAAAGTTTGTATGGCACGTGTGTGAGCGTAATTTTCTAACTCTCATGCATATGTGTACCATCTAGAAGTTTCCCCATTAGTATCTTAAGGCTAATTGTGATTATACTTGGTTGGTGAAATGATCTTAGGCCTTCTTTGTGAACATAGGAACCCTCTTCATCTTAAAAAGCCTACACATGCATAGAATAGTATCCTTAGTTACCTATTTTGAGCCTTCAAGCCTTTCTTTGGCAACCATATTACAAGCCTTAAACTATTCAAACTTTTTCCCTATTTTGAATCATAACCTCCTTGAACTTGGAAAATGATATTTAATTCCAAATGTCTAAGTTGGGGGTGGCAAGTTTGGAAGAGATGACCTTAGGCCATGATAATGTAAGTCGATGCCTATGATGCTAAACAAAGAGAAAAAGGTGAAAAGGTGAAAAATAAAGGATTCATCAAATGAAGGAATATTATGAGATAGCAAAAGAATTAGTTGAAAAGAAAATGCTTTCAAAGAGATGGGTAAATCAAGGTAGCTAAAGTAGGCATGTGTGAATTTTGGAAATAGATGAAGTATTCCATGGTCAAAAGTTGGGTCAAATAGTGTGATGTAGATGTTCAAGGGGGGTGTAGTCACTTTGTACCTAAATAATATCATACCTTTTCCTGAACCTATGTTACAAGCTTGAAAAAGTCCTTTGAGATCTCCAACCAAGTGTATTCATTGTAGCGGCGATTGAACATAAGGGCACACATATGGTATGGTACTTGTTACCATTGAGGGAGTCTTTGTGAGAGAGAGTGTTTTGCACTAAAATCCCTTGTTTCATATTAGATAATTTGGTGTGTGGGATTCCCTTATTGTAAGGCGGCATGTAAACAAATCAAGGCAGGTGAAATTGTCATTCCCCAGAAAAAGAGGCAAAGGAGTGTAGTTGAGTTGCTATCAATGGGGACTCACCTCTAGAGAGTTGGTGTGTGTTTCATCATTTTTATTTAAAGTCTTGTCGTCCTTGAAATTGTGCTTCATGTTTAGGGGAGTCGTGAGAATAGTGTTGCCCATGTTTGAGAGCTACTTATTGATGTTAATAAAGTTCAAAGTCATTGTGATCATTTGGTTGCATAAATGGGCTTACAATTGCTTGGTCTCATTCAGTAAGAAGTAGTGTTTCTTAAGGACAAGAAAAGGTTTAAATTGGGGGTGTTGATGAGTGGTAAATTACTACTCATTTACATCCAAATGTGTGGACACTACTATGATTTAACAGTATGAATCAGACAACTTTGTTATTTGAATGCACTAATTACCTTATTTTGCAGGAACACAGGTGATGAAAATAAAAAAAGTGAAGTGAGCTAAAAAGAGAACAAAAAGGGAAAAGAAGTGCAAAAGCTGGAGAAGCCGGAGAAGGATTTGACCTCAGTTACCGCTATCACGGTCTGAGGATCGTGATTGCGGCTAGTCAAACTTTTCCAAAGATAGCAATCTCAATTGGTTTTTCGTGATCTCTAGAGCTGCGATCACGATCACGATCAAGATCTCGCGATCACGAGTGAGCAGAATTTAGCCCAGGGGCTTAGTTGTAACTTACCACAGCTGACCCAAAATTTTAAAAAGGGCTTAAACCCCTACACTTGAAATAATCTTTAAAATCCCTTTAAAGAATATTGAGAGAGAAAGAGAACTTCCAATTTGTGTGAGAGAAAAATTGTATTAAATCTTTTAAGAAAGATACTTTTGGTTGCAATTGAAGCTTAGAACTTTGGGATTACACTAGCTTGTATTTTTAATTAAAGAAATGAATGTAAACTTGGGTAATTTTCTTATTCCTAATTTAATGAGTAGCTAAACACATATCTTGGGTTATGGTGAAATAGGGTGCAAATATGTGTTGGTTGTGATTCATTAGTGTAAATTCTTGATTAATGATGTGGGTTTCACTAGTGCTTTCTAAATTGATTCGGGATTTATGATTGAAAACCCCGAATTTCTAAAATGGATTTGTGGGTGAAAACCCAAATTTCTAAATGCTCACTTCATCCTTGAAAGAGGAATATGGGAAACAAGGAATTAGTGAACAATAGTTAGATGTATCTTATTCCATTTTCATTATCATAGAAATAAGGTTGGATTGAGAATGAGCTAGGTCTTAGGCATCTTCCTAGAAATAGGGAGGCCTAATTGAGGTATTGGGTAGATTTTATTATCATATCCATGAAGTATCTAAAATGGTCCTTGGGTGATAATCTTGAGGTTTGGTTGAAAAACTTTCTTCATGAAACCCTAGCCTAGCCTACTCCTATAGTTGTTAACTAGAATTTCCATTCAATTATCATGAACCCATGCATTATTTTCCCCTAGGAAAACATAATCTCAAGACTTGTCTCAAATTGAAATCTCATTCATATTTGTTGCTTTTAATCGGTAATTTGAGTAGATTTTGGTGAAACAAACCTTTTAAACACCCCCTCCCCATTTTAATTTATGTATTTCATTTAATTACATTATGAGTATATGCTTAGGAACTCTCAACACCTATAAGATTTGAATACTAGATTCACTCCTCGAGGATTCAAGCCCAACTCACATTTGTTTATTATACTTGACAATAATCTCCTTATACATGTATTATGGAGTAAGTTGAGCGTTATTAAGGGGTACCTAGCTGTCTCTAGCTTAGTGTTGCTGACAGCTGCCCGAATTGTTGTTCCAACTGCTTAGTAGAAGTAGCATGATATTCAACCTTCTGAGTCAACCCTAAAATGTTAGCTTTAATATCCTTAAGGTTGTTCTCCTAATTTTCTTGACCATTTACCAGCTTATTCATCATCTCTTAAATTCTTGATTCTACATTTCATCTGCCTGGCAGAATGTACCTATCTATCTTCTCTTTGTAATCTTCTTTCTTTCTCCAATCACCACTTTGCTCCCTAATATGGTCTTTGTATCTGTCTTAATAGCTCGGACCTTGGTTTCCTTGCCCTTGGGCTTGAAAACTCGCCAACTGACAATCCAAATAGTTTGCTTCCTCCTCTAACTCTGACTCACAAGCTTTGGAAGTTGAACTCTATGCTACTATTGTGTTCACATTCTTGGAACTTACTGCTGTAAATTGCATTGCTAGTAACCTAAGATCAGTTCTCAGTAGCACAATTCTTGCACCAATGAATCATCAAAAACTTTCTGGTCGCAGAAGGCAACAATAGCATATGTGCTAGATCCCCTCTCAGCCTCTCGAGTTTGCCACCCTTAGTTTACGAGCAAGATCTAATCTAGCATATTTGAATCTACCTCCCAGCGTAGTCTCATAAAGGCTCCTCTATAGATGGTGTCTGCCATGGCTCTAGAACTGATGGTTATGGCTCCGTAGAATATCTCCAGTAAGCTTGTACCTAAAATTTAATGGTTGGGCACCATACTCAACTTCTTATTGAACCTGAACAAAGCCTCATACATGGACTTAGACTGTAGCTGCCTAAAATTATAAATATCATCCTTAGAACCGGTTTAAAAATTGACTATACAACTCATTCCATGTAGTGATAGATCCCTGTCTTTTGATTAGAATCTTGTGCTAACAACACCCCTATCTATTGGTTAACAATGTCTTAAACTCCTTTAGGAGGAGGGGGAGGCACATCATCACGAACCCCTTCAGAAATATCATCTCTTTTCAGTTCTATCATCTTACTAGGTGTTTTTAGGATCCTCTCTCGATTTGGATTCACTGGAAGTAAGGAATTTCCTCTACTCTATGTGCTTGGCATACACCGGAGTATATCTAACTAAGAACAAAAACAAAAAGACCCAAAAACTGCAACAACCTCAATTCACAACTCAGCATCGTATTCTCCGACAACAATGCCAAAATTTTGATAACGCTGCACCTTCAATTTGAAGATTATGCGATTGTTGTGACATATAGTAACCTAAAATAGGTTGGGGTTGTATCCCAAGGGAATACGTGGATTGCAGCTTTCAGCTATTGTAATCAACATGAAAAATCGGAAAAGTAAATAGGGGGATTGGAGTATCAATATTGAAAAAGTAGATAATATAAACTTTGGTTATAATCAGTTGTCGTTGAACACAAGGATTGTGTTCACCTTGCTTCTCAACTCCATAGGCTTATTGTGCATGATTGAACAAACCAGATACCTTACATGTAGAATCTGATAAGTTATGTACCACCAACCGTCTTTTGGATTAGCTGAAAGATTTCATCCTTTATCTTTTGAGTCTCAGGATGTCACCTTACTAACCCTTATCCTAGATCCTAGTTAACTATTACCTTTTGAGTCTCTAGTTATTAGATGACAGCTAACCATCTTTCATAGATAATACCTAGTAGTGTGGATCGACAGTTAAACTTCAAATTACTATTGTAATTATCTTTTCCTAGTCACTACTCCTTTTTTAAAGTAAGCAGCAATAATCTAGGCGGGATCCTAACGTTCTCAACCACTAAGATAGCTATTAAAGTGAAGATAATACAATGCATGCATGGGTATCAATTCAGAACAACGTAGTACTTTCCCTACTTCATCAATCCGCTAGGGTTTCCACAACTCTAGATAAGGGTTTTTAGCCACTCATGCTTGTGAAAGAATAAACAACATTCATGATTGAAAGCATAACATGTAATCACAATAATCACAGTTGTAAACCTAAAACTTTAACTGAATTAATCAATCAAAATCAATACAAGAGAATTCCAAGACCAAAATTGGATCTCTGGCTCAAAAGATGTTTGTAAGTATCAAGAGTGTGTAACCTCTACTAAAAAATAACATAAAGGGTATTTACAGTACATGAGGAAACTTTAAAAATCAAAGCCTGAATGAAAAAGAGAAAAAGGGTTGGTGGCCACTTACCTATGTCTACATGTGGCCTAGCTTTGGACGCATATAACACATACAACCTGACCCTGGGTGCATGTAGACATGGGTAAGTTTCAAAAAAATTTCCTACATTGTCTACTCTCTGGAATTTGGACTTCTTGCACTTACCTTACTCACATGCGGTCCTCATGTTGACATAGGTAAGTAGCGGAAGTTCTTTTTCAGCTCATCCACTCTCTGGATCTTCAATTCTGGTACTTAACTTAGTCACATATGGACCAAATGTGCTACATATGGTCTACATGTAGAAATAGGTAAGTGCAAGGCCTTCCAATTCTTGCAACCAAGCATCCAATCATCAAGTTTCAACACATGCATCAATCACGTTCATCCGGAAAGTACCACAAATACACAAAAATGATCATGTACATAGCCAAAAACTCCATTTTTCCTATTTTTCTTGAACTTTGCCTCCAAAACCTAGTTTCCTGCAAGACATACCCAAAACGCATCAAATATAACAAAACAACCTAAGAAACTTGCATATTTTCATAGTTTTAAGCGTCAAAAGTGTTATATTTCTATAGCACATCACAATGGCACCAAAATTTGGTATCACCCTAAATTATACCTCTAAAGAAAGTATAATATGGTCAATGTAAAAGAAAGAACCTAACAAAGGTTGGGGTATAACCCAAATGGAATAGGTTGAACTCTATCACAAACTTGTTGACAGAAAGTACAGAAAGTAAACGAGGGGATTTTGTGAGAATAGTAAGAGTAGTAACTAATCTTGATCACATTAGGTTGAAATCAATATGATATAAATACTAAGAATGTGTTACCACAGAATTTCTAACTTCGCATAATTATCATGCTTCTTCAAACTATCCCAATGCCTTGCATGTAGAATCTGACAAGTTATGTATCACCGGCCATCTTTTGAAGACCTTTGGTGAATTTCACTCATTACCTTTTTGTGTCATAGAGTGTTGCATTACTAACCTTTGTCCTGGATCCTAGATTAACTATATCTTTTTGGGTTTCAAGTTAATTAGATAAAGGTTGACAATTTCAAATAACTTTTGTGGTCTTTATTAGAAACTCACACTACATGAAAGAACATCAATCAACAAACATTTTTCACTTCCTCTACTTTGTTATTCCATCGATTCCCACAATTATAGCTAGGAAGTTTAGCCGCTCATGTTTGAACGAACACCCATAGAATTAATGAAATCAATCATATGAATAATCTTATGATAAATTAAGAATAAAAATCAAAATCTCAAATTAATCTCAAACCGTAAAAATCAAGAATAAAGATTCCAAGATTAAAAGTGTATCTCGGAATCAATTAAGTATAAAGAGTGTGTAAACTAATACAAAAACATCAAAGGGTTATTTATAGAATAAATCAAAACCCTAAAAATCCTAACACAAATAAAAAAGGAAAAGTAGATTGGCACCTACCTACAGATCCACTTACAAGCTGTAGGTACTACCTACAAACCATAGGTGGGTCCGTAAGTCTCAAAGAAATTAACAGCTTTCAGATCATCCATCTACGGGGGTATCTACGAGGGTTGTAGGTTCCATTTACGACCCGAAGGTGGCCTTCATAAGTCTCAAACCCAAACTTCAGACGTTCGAAATCTTTCTCTGTCGCTTACGGAGGCTCTTATGGAGCACGTAAACCCAATTATGTCCTGTAAGTGGGTCTTTAAGTGGGTGTCTCCACAGTATTTCACTCTTTTTCTCCTCTTTTGTACCTAACCCTATTTTCCTACAAAACAGACATGAAAACACATCACATCTAACAAAAATACCTAAGTACTTGCATGATTTCCGATTTTAAGCATTGAAAATGCCATAAAACCGCGGCACATCAGCACCCTCAACTTAGAACCTTTACATGTCCTCGGGAAACAAACACATAACAAGAGTACTACGATACTTAACTAAGAGAAACCTAAGGCACCTACACCAATCAACTTAATTTCAGCTCAAAAACTTTTATCCCCTCCTATTTTTAACTTTTCAAAACCACTGTGTGGATCTATGTAGCACAAAAGAATGCTACAAAGGAATCAAGCAATGGCATTATATTAGCAACAAACAATCAAGCAAATATACAAGTTACACTACCTGAATAAATAAGAAATTGATAAGACAACCCATGTACCCTCATAGAAAGAAGTCATATATAGGACCTCGTAAAATTTTGATCATTTTATTTTTGACCCTCCTGTGTGTGTAATGTTAATTTTCAATTCTAAGTACTTGCATAATTTCTGGTTTTAAGCATCGAAAGTTCTATGAAACCATGGCACATCAGCTTACAAAGTGATGGAAAAATTGATAAATTGGTTGCATTAAAATAAATTATTTGAGGAAGAATTATAGAACTCTATGTAAAATCCATAATAATTAGGATACGCAACAAAACCCATGATAAAAGGGTGCATTAAGGGTGTGCATCAATCAATTAGATTTAGTTTTATGTACTATTGGTTTTTGATTTTTGAATAGGCTAAATCAATAATCAAATCAAGAAGATATTTTTTATTTATCAATTTTTTATCCTTAACCGTTTAATTTTTAATTTAACTAATAAGAAAATGCTCATAAAATAAATATATGTACTTTTTCCTTTTAAATAATTATATGCTATTCTGAATGCCTGTATTAGTGAGACATATTGGACCTAATGTATTGTCCATGACATCCAGCTGATATAAGTAATTAGAAACCCTTTAGAACTTTATTGTATTTACCATATGGTACTTGTGTTTGTATTTACCATTAGGTAATTATGTTCACTTAGTAGACTAATGTGTCGCTGTACTATATATTCATTGTGTATGCTTGTGAATCAATGAAGAGCCAAAAAACTTTTTGTCCTCTAATTTGTAACCTAACATAGTATAAGACGCCAGTTCCACCTCCACTCTTAATTCATTACTTCCTTCGACCGATGTTGTTATATGTTCTTCTTCTAATTTCCTAAACAAAGCTCACTAGTTTATCTCACTTAAGCTTACTTCCAAAAATTATATATCCTGTATGACGCAATGATTGCCTTTCTAGCGATATCAAAACCTCCAAGGTTTCATTAATAGATCAAATCATGTCCACCTGCTACTATTTCTATTAAAGGTTCGGACAAAACCATATACAACCCAAAATTGTTCTACTGGAATCCAACATACCAAATCATCATAACTCTACTAATATCTTCTCTCTCTGAAGAAATAATTTCCATAGTTATTGGCTTGAATTTCTTCAATGATATTGGGGATACTTTGGCAACTGCCCTATTTTCTCCTTTTAACACTAGAGTTCTAAACCTCCACATGCAAAAACACAACCTTTAACAAGATGATCTCTATTTCACTTAGTTTCTCCAAAATGCAAACTTCTATCAGATGAATGGAAACTACAGAACACCTTGAACACCTCAAATTTTAATATTTATGTGTTTGAAGAATTGCAGACAGATTTTAATGATATTGTCACTACTTTGTCTGCAAGATCCAAACCATTTTCATATTCTAAGCTCCATAGTCAATTGTTGAATCATGAGTTTATTCATGGTTCCTCTGCGTCTTATCTCTTCCTCATTCCAAGTGACTTATCAAATCTACCAACGACTAATATCACCTAATGCACCTTCAATGGTGATGATAGGCAGAACACTAGACAACCTAGTAATAATAGTAATAATTCTTACAAGGTCATGGCAGATCATACAATAACAAGGGGTAAGGTGGTCATCACAAATACCCACGTAACGCCTATAGAAAAAATTATTATACCACCTCTCAACCTTGGAATGGAAATAGATATGGACGCGCAAGGTGTCAAATCTATAATAGAACTAATCACCAAGCCTCTACTTATTTTTAATGCTACAATCATACTATCAATCCATCTGCTTACCTCACTCATCAAGCACTGATTCTACTGACATAGAATTAATTCATGAACTTAGGTTCCACCCACCATATTGCACCAAATCGCTCCAACTTTATACATGTTGAGGAATACAAAGGACCAAATCAACCTCATATTGGTAATGGATGGTGTTTGCCAATCCAAAACACTAGTAGTGCCACTATCTTGAATTTTTCTAATTAAATCATTTTCTAAATAAAATTCTTCATGTGTTATATATTACTAAATGCCTTCTTTCTGTTTAACAAATTGCTCATGATACTGATGTTTTCTTTGAATTTTGTCCTGATTATTTTCTTGTCAAGTATTAGGATTTCAGGATTTTGCTTCTTTTTCATTAGAGTAATGATGGAATCTACGCTATACCTATCAAGACACCATCCTCATATTATATTTTATCATTTTCAACTACCAAAGCTTCTTTTAACTGATGGAATCTTCGTCTAGGTCATCTGCATCAAAGAGTCCTTAATCAAGTTTTATCCAAGCATCAGCTTTCTAGTTCTAGCTATAGATTAAATAATTTATGTACTTCTTGTCAAATTGACAAGTCACATAAGTTGTCTCTCCTAAGTTACATTAAAAAAGTAATTATTTCTTGCAACTTATTTTTGCTAATATTTGAGGTCTTGGCCCTTTTCTATCTTCCCAAGACCATAGTTATCTACTCATTCTTGTTAATGTTTTTCCTAGCTATAAATGGTGTTATCCACCTTTTGGAAAGTTTGATGTCTTCTTAATTCTTGCTTATTTTCAAGTTATTATTTAAAGACAATTTAACATAATAGTTAAGTCAAGTCAAATGGATAAGGAAGGTAATTTTTGTTCTTTATTAGATCTTTGTGCAAAATTAGGCATTATTCACCATTTTTATTGCACTCATAATTATGAGCAACAAAGAAAGGTTTAATGCAAATATAAACATATCATCGAAATTAGATTGAGAAGGGTCAGAGTTGACATTTTAGTAGTGACCATTCATTAAGTCATTTTTGGTTCTGATTATATTACTCTTACATCTACAACTGAGTTCGACTACAGACTAAGAGTCATACGTGATCGATATATTATGCAAGAGTCTGAGCATAAATAAGACAGGGTTGATATGTCTAGGGGATAGCCAGCTATATTTCACCTTTGGGTGATGCTACCCTATGGATTTAGGGGCATGGTGTGATTAAGAAGGGCCTGTTAATATTTGAGGGCAAGTTTTGGTGGTTGCTGATTAAATACCGACTGTTCCCTACTTCTTTGGATAATTTTTTAACTTAGGAGGGAGCAGAACTGGTTGTTTGTATGATGGTCAGTTATGCTATTGATTTCACAACTATACTTCGACATTAGATCCACGAAAAAGCATTTGGGGTGTTGACTAATCTGTTATTTCCTTGCATGATCTAGAGACTATGCGATGAGGCCAGAGTACCTGAGATAATGAGAATGGATGAGAGGGTATATGCTACAGCTATCGCCCAGACAAAGAGTATGAAGGGTCTGCACAACCAGATCATCCCAGGAGATCTACAGAGCCAGCCACAGTACATAAGGCCCATACTGAGGGCCCAGTAGTTTCCATAAATCTTGATAATGCACATAGAAGCGATGTGGTTATTGATATTGATATGGACATAGGGGAGCAGAGAGAGGCTCCAAATTTAAGTACACATGGTGAGGGTACATCGGCTACTTCTTCATCAGCTCTGACTTCGACCTTAGAGCCGATTGGTGTATCTTCAGAGATGAATCATGCATCTACTACAGCTTCTGCTACAAGTATGATCACTATATCTAAAGATTTTTTACAGATCTTAGTGGATAGTTAGAGGGACACTGATTCTCGGTTGAAGGTTGTTGAGACCGAGATGACTACCTTCTACGAGTAGATGAGAAAAGGGGTTAGAACTAGATTCGAGCAAGCAAAGGCTAGATGGGAGGTCACACAAAGAGATGCACTGTCTGAGCTATGTACTGACTTACAGACACATCTGGATAAGTTTGAGAGATGGGTTACAGCCTAATTCACAGAAATAGATACGCTAGATCTAGCCCAGATAAAGGAGGATTTTGATATATTACGAGCAAAGGTACGCTCTCTCACAATGAGTCGTGTAGTAGTCATGCCCTTTGTTGTACCCCCAGTGGTTCATATATCACCTCTATATGTACTGAGATAATTTGATTTCTTTGTGGAGGATAATGAGGAGGTCCTAGTAGTTGGGGCCAAGAGAGGTCACATTGGAGACTTGTAGGATCCTGATATGCTATATGACTAGGTCGTTAAAAGGGACAAACACAATTTGATAGATATTGCAGTCATTGATAGGAAGAAGTAGATAGAGCTATCAGTGGGTGCTTTATCTAGTAGAGCACCACCACCACCGCCTCCACCAGTGCGCCCCAGGTATGTTTTCACTTCCCCTTCTTTTGTATTATTTTAGTACATTGAGGATAGTGCATATTTTTTTAGTTAGGGGTGGGATGTACCATAGCCGCCGTGGGTTTTTTTGTCATGTTTTTTTTCTGTCGGTCACGGTATAGTTGCAGAACTAGTATGTTTGGTATAATTTTATGTCATACTGTGTTTTCATTCATATTGTGATGTATTTTTGTGTAAGTAGGAGATTTTTAAGTACTTAAGGTAGTAGTCATATTTTTTATTGATTTTTGAGAAAAATAATACCCCTCCAAAAGTTGTGTTTTAGAATTATGTGAATGTATATGTGTGTGTGTGTGTATGTGTGTGAACAATGTGGATCTTGTTATGGCATTAGGATTAGGGGAATGATCATCACTTGCTGACAATTGGATGAACAGGATAAGTAATAGCTGTAATATTGACTCTGTGTTATGTGTGTCAGATGCTACTTAGTTTCCTTTGTGTGTTGAATTCGAAACTTGTCTGGTTAGTCTTTCCTAGGTTGAAAGATAGTGAGTTAGGAAGGGATCATAGGCCATTTTTTATTTTTGTCCACTTTTAGCCTAAATGACCTTCCATGTGTGAAATAGTATCCTTTGATCCCTGTTTTGAGTCTTGTAGACTATTTTTATTGTTTCAATATTTCACCTTCCCATTTGTATTACAATGAACCTGTTTTGGCCCTTGTCCTCCTTGGATATTGTGCACCTCAACTCAGGAAAAATGCCTAAGTTAAGGGTGGCTATCATAAGGATGCATAGTGTAAAATGGATATGTAGAAGGTTAAAATAAGAGAAAAAGTTAGTAGGGCTGGGTGTGGTAGAAAAAGAAAAAGAAAAAGAAAAAATTGTGAAAAAGTTAAAAAGAAAGAATAAAAGATCACACCCAACTAAATGTGCATTAAAATAAAAAGGGAGAAACAAGGGTGGAATAAAAACAAAATTGGCTAGTAAGTAAGACCCTAAGGTTAGTGTAGTGCCAAGGAGTCTTAGTCACTTGATATGTCCATATGTGCCATATCATCCCCCAAGCCTACATCATAAGCTGAGAAAAATCCTATAGTGATCTTAACTTGATAGTCTAAATGCTAAGATAAAGAAAATTAGGGCAAACTTATGGTATTTGATGCACATTGATTGGAACTTCTCTTCTGAGTGTGAGTGTCTCTTGACTATCCCTGCATTGACATGCATTATTTCATATAAGTGAGTGGGATATATTTGATTGTGAAGGCACTTGAGTCATATTGCTAGCTATTTGCTTATTTTGGGTAGTGTAACTTGTACATATGTGTGGTTGTTTGGTGATAATGTAATGATATACTTTGATCCTATTGTGTCATACTATTGTGCTTCATATCCATACATAGTAGGTTTTGAAAAGTGAGATTGGAGGAGGTGTTGTGTTTTGAGCTTAAAGTGTTGATTGACTCCTTCAATAGCTTAGACTCTCCTAGTTAAGCGTCATTTATGTTTTGGTGTGTTTTATTGACTGCGGATATTCAAACATTCTAAATTGAGAGTGTTGATGTTCTATAGAATTATAGCATTTTCAATGCTTATAATGAGGAAAATATGCAAGTTTTTGAGGTTATTTGGTTAGATATGATGTGTTTTGGGTATGATTTACAAAAAATCATGTTTAGGATGATAAGATTGTGAAAAAGGGAAAGGTGTTTTTGTAACCTTATTAAAGAAATTATGGATGTTTGGGACACTTTCCAGCTTGTTTGTGATCAAAGCATATTTAGGAAGTGAAGAAGAATTGAAAAGATGACTCCCGGCACTTACTAAGCCAACTTGTGGACCGCAAGTAGGATATATGGACTCCAAGTGGGCAAAGCAAGTGCCAGAAGTCCAAAATCTCGAGAGCAGACCTGCAGGATTTTTTAGTCCTGACACTTGCGCCCGGTACTTATGTCCACCCTACAGGCTGCAAGTGCTACCTACGCCTAGGGTTAGGGTGAAAGTGCAAACCATAAGTGGCCACTGACCCTGATTTCTCCTATATTTTTTGAGCTTTGTTTTTAGGGTTTCCTCATGTACTATAAATACCCTTTATGTGTATTTAGTAGAATTTATGCACTTTTGATATTGACAAACATATTTGGATTTCGAGATTCAAATTTGATCTTGGAATTCTATTGTATTAACTTTAGTTGATAATTCAGTTACAATTGTAGGTTTTTTTACTTCTTATTATTGTGATTTCATCTATACTTTCAACTATGAATATTGTTGATTATTTCACAAGCCTAGGCAGCTAAAAACCCATAGTTAGGATTGTGGAAACCCTAGCAGATTGACAAAGTAAGGAAAGTGCTATTATTGTTTTGAATCGATACCCATGCATGTATTGCTTTATCTTTAATATAATAGTTTTCTTAACGGGTGCACACACTAGGATCCCACCTAGATTGTTGCTACTTACTCCAAAAGAGGAGTAGTGACTAGGAAAATATAAAGATAATAGTAATTTAGAGTTTTGTTGTCGATCCATACTTCAAGGTTTTATCTATGTAAAATGGTTAGATTTCATCTAATAACTAGAGACTCAAAAGATAATAGTTAACTGGATCAAGATAAGGGTTAGTAAGCCGACATCCTGAGACTCAAAAGGTAAAGGGCGATATCTTTCTACTCATCCAAAAGACTGTATAAGGTACATAACTTATCGATTCTGCATGCAAGGTATTGGGTTGGTTCAATATAGAATAATAATCCTACAGAGTTGAGAAGCTTGGGGGATCACAATACTAGTGTTCACTTACGACTGATTACAACTGAAGTTGATATTTTCCACTTGTTTGACATTGATACTCAAAACCTCACATTTACTTTTCCAGTTTCGTTGGTTGATTATAACAACGGAGAGTCATGATTCCACATATTCCCTTAGGATGTGACCCCAACCTTTGTTGGGTTACTATATTTGGAAGTGACAGTATCATCTTCTTAGAGGAGGTGTAGCTTGGACGTCACCAAATTTTAGCTCTGTTGTCTGGGAATACGGTGTTGATTGGTGAATTGATGTTATTGTAATTTTTGGGTTTTCATTTTGAATTAGTTCTTAGTTTGGAATATATTGGTGTATACCTAGCCATGGAGTAGAGGCAATCCCTTACTCCCAGTGAATCAAAAACTAGAGAGGATCTTACAAACACCTAGTAGGATGGTGGAGCAAAAAAGATATGATAATCCTGAAGGGGTTCGTAATATTGTACCTTCCCCTTCTCTCGAAGGAGTATAGGATATTATTGATAGAAAGATCGGTCAAATTTTAGCTCAAGCTGAAAATGAGAAGAGGGCAATGGAAGAAGCTCAGTGGGTAGCTTGGGAGGAAGAGCTAGCTAAGCAAAGACAAGAAGCAGACCGCCGAGCAGCACTCGGTGGAAATCAGAGTAGAGCTAGAGGTGCCCATGTTCAAGTGATCCCAGCATACCAGTATATGCAGCCTTATATAGATGATGAAGAAGATCTGGGATGCATTGATATGGCATAGATTGGAGCTATTATACCTCCTATTTTACCCCCAGGTATCAAGTCTGACATAACGAGCACAATAATTCAGCTCTTAAATCTGAAAGGTGTGTTTGCAGGTCTACCTACAGATGATGAAAATTTGCACCTTGCCAATTTTATTGGGATTTTCAGTTCATATACTAATCCTAAGGTGAATCAGGAAATGTTTAGACTGAGGTTGTTTTTCTTCTCACTTACAAGAGCATAATTTTTATGGTTAGGGGTACTGCCAAGAGGCTCTATTACTACATGGAATGAGTTGCGCAGGTAATTCTTGAATAATTTCTTTCCTCCATCTAGGATGTTGTAGCATAAGGACAAGATCTATAATTTATTGCAGCTACAGCTAGAATCTATGTTCGAGCATAGTTTAGGTTCAAGAGAAAGCTGAGTATGGTGTCCAACCATCAGCTGTCAGGGATGTGCTTATTGGAAATATTTTACCAAGCCTTGACCATTAGCTCTAGAGACATGGAAGACACCATATCTAGAGAAGCTTTTGTGAGACTACACTGGGAGGCAGCTTTGGAGATGCTAGATCAGACATCACTCACTAACCGAGGGTGGTAAATGCGAGAGGCTGGGAGGGGAACTGACACATATGCTATTGGTGCCTCCTGCGACCAGAAAGTAGTTAATGATTCAGTAGCACAAGAAATTGCACTACTACAAACTGATCTAGGGGTACTAGTAAAGTAGGTTACAACAATTACTTCTAAGAAAGTAAACGTAGTAGCAGCACAGAGGTCAACATCCAAGGATTATGAGTCAGAATTGGAGAAGGAAGCAAATTGTCTAGATCGTCAGTTGGTGGGCTTCCAAGCCCAAGGGCAAATAAATCAAGGTCGAAATTACTATGATAAATAGAGAAAATATAGTAAAAAGTGAGATGGTGACAGGAGAAAGAAGGATGACTATAGAGAGAATGGAGATAAGTACATTCCACCTAGTAGACGAGATACAAAATCGAGAATGGAAGAGATGTTGGCTAAGCTGGTGAAGGGCTAAGAAAATCAAGAGATCATTCTTAAGGAGATTAAGGTTAACATTTCAGGTTGACCCAGAAGGTTGAGTCATATGCCACTACTATCAAGTAGTTGGAGCACCAGTTCAGGCAAATGTCAGCAACTCTAAACCAGAGGTAGCCAAGTACTCTTCTGAGCAACATTGTGCAGAATCTAAAAAATGAAGATCATGTTCTTACCATTACCACGAGGAGTGGTATTATTACTATAAATCCCCCACTACCTGCAGTAAAATTTGATGATGATAAGACACCTATAGTGGAGTCAGAAAAGGCAACAGGTGGTGATAGGGCAGTTACTAAGGAAATAGGTAAGGGTTCGATTATTGAGCAGGAAATAAGACAAATTTTGAGACTGCCTCCGCCTTTTCCTCCAAGATTATTGAGATGCTGAAAGAGTTAAGCTTGCATATTCCTCTTCTCGAGGCATTGGAGCAGATGCCTAGATATACCAGATTTATGAAGCAGTTGGTGACACAGAAAAAAGGAGCAACAATTGAGGATATTGATGGTGTGCACCACTGCAGTGCAGACACTACTAGGCCTTTGGCAAAGAAAAAAGATCCAGGTGAATTCACTAGACCATGTACTATTGGGTCGTTATGATTTGCCAAAGCCTTATGTAACTTAGGAGCTAGCATTAATTTGATGCTGCTGGCCATATTTAAGCAATTGGGTTTGAACCCTCCGGAACTGACTTAAATGTGGCTATTAACGGCTAACAGCCCAGTGAAGAAACCTGTTGGCATCTCTTTTGATGTTATTGTGAGAGTGGTTAAATTCATCTTTTTTGCTAACTTTATCATTCTAGACTATGAGGTTGACCCTGATATGCTTATTCTATTGGGATGACCATTAATGGCCACATGTAGAGTTATGGTTGACACGGAGAAAAAAGAGTTAAAATTCAGAGTCAATGGTGAGGAGGCCATATTCAACATCTGAAAATCAATGAAATAGCCTACCGATATGAGGGTAGTGACGGTGATTGATTGTATTGATGACCCTGGAGGATACTCCTATGGGTATCTTGATGAATTCTAAGTAATCAAGATACCCGCGTCGTGCCTCTGCATTAAATCAAGCATTACATGGGACGCAACCCATAGGCGTGTTGGTACAATCTAAGTAACCAACATAGCCTCATCATGTTGCGGTGTTAAATCAAACGCTAAGTGGGAGGCAACCCACTATTTTAATGTTCACGTTTTTGTTGTTTCTCTTTTGTAGGTCTTAGCTTATGGACTTCCCTGGAATATGGTAAGAATGCTACATGCAGTGATTTCCAGGTAAGGGGACTATGTGATCAATCTATCATAGTCACTAGTCCCACACGGTAACTTGAGTAATGAATTGCAAAGTCAATATTTTGAGGATGAGAATGGAAAGTTATGGACTTTGGCACTTAATTATACTTTTGGGACCTCAAACTTAGGTTACAGGACCATAAGTAGCTAGAAAAATATCAAAATGACAAGTTCGAATTGCAAGAAAGTGGGCCAAAATATTTGGCCCTACACTTGCACCCTGCACCTGCTGGCCGCAGATGTCATTTATGCC
This sequence comes from Capsicum annuum, assembly GCF_002878395.1. Lineage (NCBI taxonomy): Eukaryota > Viridiplantae > Streptophyta > Magnoliopsida > Solanales > Solanaceae > Capsicum > Capsicum annuum. The sequence continues at coordinate 73,810,262 of NC_061114.1, forward strand.
CCATGGCTAGTCCAGGTGGCAGGGATATGTGGATATTGTGGCTAGGTCAGTTATGGGCCCAAATTTTATTAATATTTTGGGCCCACCAATACATATATATGATCTAAAACATCCCTCCATCCTTATTTAAACATCCTTAACCTCAATCTAACTCATTCAAATCCTCAAAACTTCACTTTTCTCTTTGAATTCAAACATCCCTCTTAAAACATAAACTAACCCCACACTTGATTAAATGCTAAAGAGACACTTTTTTGAGATACCAACTTATCCCAATACACTAAAAACAAGTTCAAACTTTGGTTTCGCCTGACTTCTTCATTATTCACTTCCTATTCATCATAAAAGAGGTGACTTTTTTGACTCCTAATGGTTATATATTGATCTATTTATTGTTTAATCAAGTTTATATGTGTATTCCTTTGCAAAATATATAGATTATATCATGCTTGTATGTAGAAGCCTTGAAGTAGCCTAAAATCATAATGTAGGGCCTTGTTTTGAATTGAATTCTAAGGTTAGGCCCTAACCAAAAGTTGAACTTGAAGGAGTAGAGTAATACCAAAAGTTGAGCATGTTGAGTTTTCTTTGAAAATCATGATTCTTGATATGTGTGTATGTTGGACTTGTTGGGATTTTGAGATTTTCTTTAACTTTTGCTATCCCTCCAACTAGTTTTTTAGTTACATATGGTAACTAAGCTTCTAAGAAAAAGAAGGTTGATACCTCAAGGAGACGGGCACAGTCTACGGAGCCTAGTGGTTCAGTGGAGGAGTATCCAATGCAACAATGTAGAGACACTACAGTTGGGGTGACACGTAGAGTTACTAGAAGGTAGATGAGCAAGGTTGCACAACTAGTTATAGCCTGGACATGGATGAAGTCAGCATGGATTTTACCCCGACACACTCCTCCAGCAGATGATATTAATGAGGAGGAGGATATAGATTCTGAGTTTACTCCACAGGTTGCAGCTCAGGACCCCAAGTTTGAGGAGGGGTCCCAGGATTCATCTGAGGATTCTGAGAAGGAGAAGTCATCAGTGGTACCCCAGTTTGAGGAGGGTACACCACACATGTACAATAGTTAGATATACCTTAGTCTGAGAAGGGTATAGATTAGGCTACACAGGATGCATCAATATAGCAGGGGCAGAATCTTGCATCTAAACATGACTCAGAGGTACCTTTTGATGTGTGGAAGAAATGCAGGAGATATTTGATATAGACAGTCATATTTAGAAGGCAGGCAAGCCCAAGTGGGTTGTTTATAAGGAGCGTCGAGTTGATCTATCTGGGCTTAGTATAGTACCGCAGTTGTGGGCTGTGTTCAACCAATATCAGTTAGAGTATATTACTAGACCACTCAGTTCCTATATCTTGAATATGGTACTGACAGTAGTCCTTCCTATGCATAGAGCTCCAAGCCTGGTGAAATTTGTGGAGCAGCCACAGTTTGATCAGACACTCATGAAAGGGTTAGAGTTAACATTTTAGTAGAGACTATTCGTCGAGTCATTTTTTATCCTGATTATATTACTCCTACATTTATAGCTGAGTGAGACTATAGACTGAAAGTCATTTGTGATTGATATATTATGTGGAAGAATGAGCATAAACGAGAGAGAGTCGAGATGGCTAAGTGGATAGACAGTTATATTTCACCTTTAGGTGATGGTACCCCATGGATTGAGAGGCATGGTGTTATCAAGAAGAGCCTACTAACATTTGAGGCCAAGTTTTGGTGGTTGCTGATCAGATACCAACTATTCCCTACTGCTTTGGATAATTTGTTAACTTGAGAGAGAGAAGCCCTGGTTGCTTGTATGATGTTTGGCTATGCTATTAATTTCATAGTTATCCTCAAGCATTATATCCATGATAGAGCATTTGGGGAGTTGACTAATCTACTATTTCCTTACATGATCCAAAGACTATGCTATGAGGTCGGTGTACCTGAGATACCAAGCATAGATGAGAGGGTACGTGTTATGGCTATTGAGCAGACAAAGAGTATGAAGGGTATGGCATAACCAGACCATCCCAAGAGATCTACAGAGCCAGCCACAGTACCTAGGGCCCATACTGAGAGCCTAAGTTTCTACAGAGCCTGATAATACATATGGAGGCGATGTGACTGTTAGTATTGATATGGAGATAAGAGAAAAGAGAGTCATTAGATTCGAGTAAGTAGGGTGAGGGGACATCATCTACTTCTTCATTAGCTCTGACTTCGACCTCAAAGTTAGTTGGTGTATCTTCAGTGCTGACTCGCTCATCCACTACAGCTCTTACTACAGGTATGATTACTATATCTAGAAAGTTTTTGTAGATCTTAGTGGACAGTTAGAGGGACACTAATGCTTAGTTGAGGATTGTTGAGACTGAGATAACTACCCTCTATGAGCATATGAGATCAGGGGTTAGGACCAGATTCGAGCAAGCAGAGGCCGAATGGGAGGCCACATAGAGAGATGCATTTTTTGAGCTATGTACTGACTTCCAGACACGTTTGGATGAGTTTGACAGATGGGTTACAGCCTGATTTACTAAAACAGATATGTGGATCTAGCCCAAATAAGGGAGGATTTTGATATATTATGAGCAGGGGTACACTCTCTCATAGTGAGCCACATAGTAGTCACTCCCTCTGTTGTACCCCTCTAGTGATCGATATATCACCTCTGTATGAACCAAGATAGTTTTATTTCTTTGCAGAGGATGAGGAGGAGGTCCCTGCAATTGGCGCCAAGAGAGGTTATATTGGAAACTTGCAGGATCCTAATATGCCATATGATCAGGTCATTAAAAGGGACAGACACAATTCGATAGAGACTGCAGTCACTGATAGGAAGAGGCGTATAGATCTAGTAGTGAATGCTTTATCTAGTAGAGCACCGCCACCACCACCTCCGCCAGCTGATATGCCTCCATCTGGGGATTCTCACGACACGGGCGCCTAGTACGTCCCTAGCATGTTCTCACTTCCCATTGTTTTGTATTATTTTAGTGCATTAAGGATAGTGCGTAGATTTTTAGTTGGGGTGGGATGTACCATAGTCGTCGTGGGTTCTTACTGTCGTGCTTCTTTTTCTATCAGTCGCGGTATGGTTGTAGAACTAGTATGTCTAGGATAATTTAGTGTCGTATTATGTTTTGATTTATGTTGTCATGTGTTTTGTGTTATTAGGAGATTATTAAGTACTTAGGGCAGTAGTCATCTTTTTTATTGATTTTTGAAAAAAATGATACCCCTCTAAAAGTTATGATTTAGAATTTTGTGAATGTATATATATATATATATACAATGTGGATCTTGTTGTGGCATTAGGATTAGGGGAATGATAATCATTTGTTGACAATTGCATGAACTTGATAAGTAGTAGCTTGTAATATTGACTCTATGTTGTTTGTCTGAGATGCTACTTAGTTTCATTTATGTATTGGATTCAAAACTTTCCTGGTTAGTCTTTCCAAGGTTGAAGATAGTCGGCTAGGAATATATCGTAGGTCATTTTTTATTTTTATTCACTTTTAGCCTAAATGACCTTCCATGTGTGAAATAGTATCCTTTGATCCCAATTTTGAGCCTTATAGCCTATTTTTCTTGTTTCACCAGTCACCTTTCTATTTGTGTTACAATGAACCTATTTTGCTCCTAGTCCTTCTTGAACATTGTGCACCTCAACTCAGGACAAATGCCTAAGTTGAGGGTGGCTATCATAGGGATGCATAGTGTAAAATAGGTATGTAGAAGTGTAAAATAAGAGAAAAAGTTGGTAGGGTTGAGTGTGGTAGGAAAAGAAAAAGAAAAAATTATGAAAAAGTTAAAAAACAAAGAATAAAAGACCACACCCAACCTGAATGTGCATTAAAATAAAAAGGGAGAAACAAGGGTGGAATAAAAAGAAAATTGGCTAGTAAGTAAGACCCCAATGTTAGTGTAGTGACAAGGAGGATTAGTCACTTGATATGTCCATATGTAATATACCAGCCCCCAAGCCTACATTACAAGCCGAGAAAAGTCCTATAGTGATCCTAACTTGACTGTCTAAAGGATAAGGTAAAGAAAATAAGGGCAAGCCTATGGTATTTAATGCACATTGATTGGAACTTCTCTTTTGAGTGTGATTTTCTCTTGACTATCCTGGCATTGATATGTATTATTTCATATGAGTGAGTGGGACATTTTTTATTATGAGGGCACTTGAGTCATATTGCTAACTATTTGCTTGTTTCGGATAGTGTAACTTGTATGTATGCATTGTTGTTTGTTGCTAATATAATGTCATACTTTGATCCCATTATGTCATATTATTATGCTTCATATCCATACACATTTGGTTTTGAAAAGTGATATTGGAGGGGGTGTTGTGTTTTGATCTTAAAGTATTGATTGACTGGCTTGAATAGCTTAACTCTCCTAGTTAAGTGTCATTTTTGTTTTGTTATGTTTTGTTAGCTGAGGACATACAAATGTTCTAGGTTGAGTGTGTTCATGTGCTATAGAAATATAGCACTTTTGATGCTTAAAACAAAGAAAATATGTAAGTTTCTAAGGTTGTTTTGTTAGATGTGATGCATTTAGGTTATGTTTTGTAGTAAAACATGGTTTGGATGCCCAGTTCATGAAAAAAAAGGAAAAAAGGTTTTTTTTTCTACCTATTAGAGCAGTTATGGATGTTCGAGACACTTTTCGCTTATTCATGATCAAAGCTTGCTTGAGAAGTGAAGAAGAGATGAAAAGATAACTCCCGGCACTTACTAAGTCAATATGTGGACCACAAGTGGGCAAAACAAGTGCCAGAAGTCCAAAATCCCGAGACTTGACCTGCAGAAGTTTTTGTCCTGGCACTTGCACCCGATACTTGCGCCCACCCTATAGGTTGCAAGTACTACCTGCGCCTAGGGTCAGGGCGAAAGTGCAGACCATACGTGGTCACCGTCCATGTTTTCTTCTATTTCATTTGGGCTTTGATTTTAGGGTTTTCTCATGTACTATAAATACCCTTTATGTGTTTTTTAGTAGAAGTTACGCACTTTTGATATTCATGAATATATTTTGATTTTGAGATTCGAATTTGATCTTGGGATTCTCTTGTATTAACTACAGCTGATTAAGTCAGTTACGATTGTGGGTTTTTCTACTTCTTATTAATGTGATTTCATCTATGCTTTCAATTATAAATGTTTTTGACTATTTCACAAGCATGGACGGCTAAAAACCCATATACTAGGGTTGTGGAAACCCTAACGGATTGACGAAGTAGGAGAAGTGCTAGTGTTGTTCTTAATCAATACCCATGCATGTATTGCCTCATCTTCAATATAATAGTTTTCTTAATGGGTGCACAGGTTAGGGTCCCGTCTAGATTATTGCTACTTACCCCAAAAGAGGAGTAGTAACTAGGAAAAGACTAAGACGACAGTAATTTAGAGTTCAGCTGTCGATCTATGCTTCTAGGTTTTATCTACGTAAGATGGTTATATTTCATCTAATAACTAGAGACTCAAAATATAATAGTTAACTGGGATCAAGGTAAGGGTTAGTAAGGCGACATCCTGAGACTCAAAAGGTAAAGGGTAAGATCCTTCTACTCGTACAAAAGACTGTAAAAGGTACATAACTTATTGATTTTGTATGCAAGGTATTGGGTTGGTTCAACATAGCACGATAATCTTACAGAGTTGAAAAGCCGGAGAGAACACAATCCTAGTGTTCGCTTACGACTGATTACAACTAAAGTTGATATTTGCCACTTGTTCGACATTGATACGCAAAACCCCCCCATTTATTTTTCCTATTCTGCCCGTTGATTACAATAACTGAGAGCCGTGAGTTCACATATTCCCTTGGGATTCGGCCCCAAACTTTGTTGGGTTACTATATTTGGCAGCGACCGTATCATCTTTTGAGAGGAGGTGCAGCTTAGACATCACCACATCTTAACCTACCCTTCGATCCTCTATTTATTCACCATCCATGACTCCCAAGAGATCCCCAATATTAAACAGTCCACACTTTTCTCACCATTTTTCTTTGTCATCCCTCTTCTTGTCCAATTTCTACTCTATCCACCCCTCAAAATTATCTAGTTCTCTCTACTCCCTTAGTTAAGTCTTCAATGGTTGCAATGACTAGTCAACCCCCTCAACCTCCATTTATCACGTCCTACTAACCTATGTCTAAACTCGAGCCAAATTCCCCCAGCCCACTCAAAAGAACTCATGCAATACAACTACGTTCAGCATTCAACATAAACAACCACTCACTTTGCATACAAATCTGCCATTATCCTATTTTCCCTCCATCAACTAAGCCCACAAACTTCACTTATGCCTTGAAATTTAAATAATAGCACACTTCTATATCGATTGAGATGACAACCTTGTCCAAAACTTAAACTTGGTCGTTAGTTCTATTTCATCCCTTTATGAATGTTTTAGGCTGCAAATGGGTTTTTCTCATCAATAAAACTTTGTTGGTGCTATTGAGTGCTATAAATTACACTTAGTTACAAAGGAGTTTTGTCAATTTAAGGTCCAAGACTATCATCAAACATTCAGTTCAGTTGTAAAACCCATTACTATTCGCATAATCTTGTCTTTGACAGTAACCTGTGGCTTGATATTACATCAAGTGGACTTTTAAAATGCCTTTATACATAGTGAGATGTAAGAGGATGTCTATATGGCTTAAACTCAAGGCTTTATTCATCCATAGTTTACTAATCATGTATGTAAGATTTATAGATCTCTTTACGATCTTAAATAGGCCCCACGAGCATGGTATGATAAGTTTCACCAATATTTTCTTAAAGTTGCCTTCACCACCTCTAAAATTGATGTTTCTTTATTTGCTTACTCTCATGCCAATGTTATTGCCTACCTCTTGATTTATAGATGATTGTACTCACAGGGAACAATGTTTCACTTCTAGATTCCTTTATTTAAGAGCTTGATTGTACCTTTTCCATTAGGGAAAATGACCTAATAGAATATTTCCTTGGTTTTCAAGTGTATCACTTGAGTAATGGACTTTGGATTTCTTAGTCTCCATACATCTATGGTATACTCACCAAAGTTGGTATGCTTCAATATAAACCTCTCACTACTTCCATGGCCACTAATGCCAATATCCATAAGGGTGATAGTCCTATTTTTTATGACCTAAGTCTTTACAAGCAGGTGGTTGATACCTTGCAATATCTCACTGTCATGAGACCAGATATGTCATTTATGGTTAACAAAGAGTACCAATTTATGCACATGCTATCTGTGAATCAATGGGTTGCTATGAAATACATTCTCCGTTATCTCCAAGTACACCAAGAATATGTCATTTTTCATTCCAAGAGCTTTTAATCTTCACTTGTAGGTATTCATAGGCTCTGATTAGACTGGCAGCATAGATGATAGATCATAAATCTACATGTGGCTACGTGATATACTTTGGCTCAAATCTGATCTCGGAGTCCTCTTGCAAATAGTGAACGGTAACACGGGAGATATGTTACATTGTAGAATATAAAAGAATGAGATTTTTTTCTTAAATGTCTATAGTCTCTTATTTATAATAATGAAACCTTCACAACCATATTTTCCTACGTTTTGATAAACTTAATCCATTCTTTTCAATTATAGGATAGTCGACACTTCTTAAAGTAAAGTTGAAATTATTAGTATTATCAGTTACTCTATAGTTTATTCTGCCGAATTTGTGAAAAATAAAAGTATTTTTAAATATAAAATTACTTATTTTAAAACATATTTTTTCAAAAATAAACAATGATTTTCAAAATAACACAAGCAATCTTTCTGTTGTTAAGGAAAAACTTCCAATCGTGATTCTCTTAATAGTAGAAATCTAAACAAAATCAAGAAAGAAATCAGATAGAATTAAAATAGACGAGGTGCACATGACTATAGTGGATCATGACATGTGGAAGGAATGAGGTCAGTATTATTACATAATAAATCAATAGATAAGTTCACTTTGTAGGAATATAATCAGACCAAACTCGAGAACCCGAAGGAAGAATCATCCAGAGAAACTAGATGTGATGAAATTGTCACAGAGACAACGGCAAACAAAACTATTATTCTTAAATTTTATTTAATTAATCATTTATCATGTATTCTATAAAAGTCATGTTGGGAAACAATAATAAATTTTAATAGCAACTCTGAAATAAATTGCAACAATGATAATAATTTTTATATTGTAGTATCAACAAGTTACAATAATAATAATAGTAATGATGATGATAATAATAATAATAATAATAATAATAATAATAGTAGTAGTAGTAGTAGTAGTAATAATAATACTTAAATCACTATTATAATATTTTAAGGAACTTATAAAATACTTGAGTCGTGTTAGGCACTGTCCTATGAAACTATTTCTGCAATGTGAAATATTTTCCTAGGATTAAACAAGCACTTCCCTAATATTAATTAAAGGATACATGAATCAACAAAATTAATTATAAACCAACAAGTTTTAACTTATAAGAGAAATAATAGAATAAATTAAAAATAAATTAAAGTTAGAAAAAAGAGAGAAAAATAGAAGTTGGGTTGTTGGTGCATTCAGAGAGGAAAATGACTGGCTATTTATAGCCATTTTAAAGTGGGGAAAGTTGTAATTAAAGAGAAAGTGTATAGTATTTTACTTGGGGAAAAAGCACACGTTTCAATTTGATCCCAAGTAAACACATACTTGGTCACAGATTGGCCAAGTGGACAAAGTGGAGTCCACGTATATTTTAAAATATCTATCAATCCCCCATAAATTTTAAAATATTTAAAATAAAAGGTTAAAACTTGTTGGATTTATATGGACAAAATGCAATAGGTTTGATGTCTTTTGGACTATGAGCCAAACTTAAAACGATAAAATTTAACTTACAGAATTATTGCTGAAATGTAACATTTTTATGAACCAATAACTCTTATTATAAGGCAGAAACTTTATCAATCACATTTTGACCGTAATTTTGTTGTTCAGCGCGGTTTTGTGTCAATAGGCCATGCGCGTGCCTAATATTCATAAGAGCTTTAGAGACTAGGCCGAAGTCTAATAGGAACGACCTCATTTCATTTCTCATATAGGTGAATTTATCCAGCGTACACTGCTTTAAATACACCATCTGTAAGGACTATGAATTCATTAAGAGTTAATAGCTCATCCCTCAATTTTGGTAGCAGTTCAAGCACTTTCAGTAAGTGCGTAATGTCAATTTCAACTTGTTATTACCCATATGAACCTACTTCATGGGATCTCCAATCACATAGGTTTGGTTACCATCTCTATTGACAATCATATTGGTCTTAACCCCATCTCTTTTGAAGTTTGAAGAATTAATTTTCTTCCTCAAGTTTAGTTAGTGAATCGGCCGAATTCAATTATGACTTCACATAATCAATAGAAATTATTCCATCTCTCAGCAATTGCTTAACAAAATCATGTCTCAGATTCATATGTCTACTCTTATAATTGTAAAATTTATTCTTCACAATAGCAATTGCGGCTTGAAAATCACAGTGTATAGATACAGGAGGCATCATACCATCTTTTGTAAAAGGGATATTTGCTAACAAATTTCTTAGCCACTCAGCCTCTGTTCCAGCCAGCTCCAGAGTTACAAACTCTGACTTTATAATTGATCTGACAATGATTGTTTGCTTAGTTGATTTCCACGATACTGCACCACCACCTAAGGTGAACATATAATCACTAGTGAATTTCGTTTCATCTGAATCAGAGATCCAGTTTGCATCCTAATATCCTTCTAAAGTAGAAGGAAAACCACTATATAGGTGATAACTCTCAAACTACACTCTTGAACGGGTGTAAGCGATCGTTGTCAATATAAAACCCAACCAGTTTGGGGTTGAATCCCACTGGGAATTGGGTGTGAACTCAAGTTATTTACGAAATAATTCACTGGTACTTTACTATTTCCTGAAATGGGGGTTTAAATTTCTCAGACAATTGTTAGTCAATTTGAGATTAATGTTTGTAATCAATATTTTATGAAATAATCGAGATTATGCTCACTAGGGTTTATGGTATATGACAGATGCTACAAATAACTCAAGGTTCTCACGGTGGTTAGGATGACAAGCTATCTCTATCGATAGTATGCTCGAATATCTCTCGACCTATTCAAGCATCTAATTTCCTAATTCTCTCGGACTTAGGGAATCGCAACTCACTGCCCAGATTTTAACTCAAGTTAATCAACCTTGTTACAGCGCTGATTATTAAACAAAGTCTTTCCGAGTCCCTGTCAATAATTCACTTCCTACTGTTTATGATTTCTTTCTCAAGCAAACCAAAGTAGGTACGCCTATTGTTTGCAACCAACAGACATAAATTAGAATATAAGAATTACCAAGAAATCCTAACACCTATTAAACCTTGAGTAATTAATCAACACCTTATCAAGACCTAACCCTGTATTCCATAACCTAGTTTAAGAGTGCTTAGCTACTCATGATGCAGGAAATAAGCACACAAGTTGAATTCATAACTGAAAGGATTAACTTACAATAATTAAGGAAATCAAAAGTGTTCTTTCAATTGAATCACAAGGAAAACCGCCAAAATATTTGTCTGAGAGAGAGAGAGAAGAAAAAGTCGTATGTTATAGGATATGTCAATTAATTGATGGATAATAGAAAAAACCCTAAAACAAGGCTTTAAATAGTTAACCCTAAATAAGGAAATAAAATTAAAGTTTCATATTTTCTTCGAAATAGATGACGGCGATTGTCACAGCCTATCATAATTTTGACGGCCTATCGCAGACGTCATCAGCTTCTCTGCAAATTCAGCTTCTGCTGCCTAAAGTTGATGACGACAGTGATGGCCTATCAGGATCTTGATGACGTGTCATGAATGTCTTCATCTCCTCCTCCATTTTGGTAATTTCTGCCTAAGGTTGACGATGATTCTGACGGCTTATCATACTTTTGACGTCTTATCAGCATATATCATCATAGCATTCACTTCATGCCAAATCTCTGGTTACATTTGACGGCAACTGTGATAGCCTATCATGGGGATGACGCCTTGTCACAGATGTCGCCAGCCACACCTTTCTTCAGATTTCTTCATCTTTTGACTTTTTTTCCTCCATTCTTGTTGGTTCTCTATCCCGTTAGCTTAATCGGTAAAATTAACATAAACACATCAAAAAATAACAAAAGTTGCTTAAGGCCTCGCAATTATTCTAGGTTAAAGGCCTCAAATGTGTTTGAAATTGTGCACACATCAACACCCTCAACTTAAAACAATTGCTTATCCTCAAGCAACTTAATCCAACTAAGGGAACACTTAGCACATTTAGCAGCCAATTTTTCATTTAAGCTCGACACAAAGTTATCCTTTCAATGCCAAAAAAACTAATACCAACTGTGCATATTATTGAAAACAATACTGTAACACAAAGGAATCAAACGGCAGCATCAATCTTAGCTGCAATAATCATTCACATATCAATGTCACACTATCTAAACAAGCAAGTAGCTAGCAATGATACCAGTGTGCCCTCACAATAAAGAAATCCCCTTTCTCTCATATAAGGAATCCAATAATACAAATATGGAGTTCATCGCAAGACTCTCATGCTCAAAAGAAAGTTCCAGTCAGTGTATACCAAGTGTCATAGGCTTGCCCTTATTTTCGTTACCAAAATCCTCAGATAGGTCAGCTAGAATCACTATAGGATTTCTTTTAGGCTTGTAGTATGGTTTAGGGTTGGTATGATATTCAAGGTTATTAAGTGTGACTATGCCTCCTTGACACTACACTACTTTCTTGAGACTCACTTATTATCCTCTTTCTTTTCTTCTCTTCTCTTATAAGAAATCCAAATTCATGTTGGGTACTGCCCTCTTTTTTTTGAATATCCACCCTTTTTCACACTCATTTTACACCATGTACCCCTATGATAGCCACCCTCAACTTAGGTTGTTTTTCTAGATCAAGGTGCTCAGTGTCCAAGGAAGGCCAGGGATAAACAGGTTCATTATGGTATACATGGGAAGGTGATAGGTGTCATACAAAAGAAAGGGTCAATTTAGGCTCTAAACAGGGATCAAGGGGTGTTATGCATACATGAAAGAATATTTTAGGCTAAAAATGGGTTAATTAATGATGGCCTATGATCCTGTCCTAACTCCTATCCTCAGACCATGGCAAGACCAACCAGGCAAGTTCTGGCTTTAGCATACTGAGGGAAATAAGTAATAGCTCACATGCACCTGGCACACAAGTATATCACAGGCCACCACTTATCTAGTTCATGTAAATTTTATTTTTTTTAATCAGGCAGCCATAACTAATGCCACAACAAGATTCACAATGGTCACAAGTAAATGTAATCCACATAGTTTATCAAACAAGACATTGGAAGGATGTTCAAAAGTTGAGCAAGGATATGTCACTGCCTTTTGTGCTTGTATTTCTCCTAGTTGCCCAAAGCTATGTTACAACAGTAGACTACCCTCCACCCTCAACTTAGAATTAAAGCAAAACTAAACTAAGAGTTAGAGTAAACCTATACTGGGTTGGTCTTTGGGATCATGGGTTGCCTCCTATGCAGAGCTTGATTTAACATCGCGGCATGAATCAGGTATCTCGATTACCTCAGACTTCATCGAGATAGATAATGGTGATGCTTTTCATTGATTCTTTCGGGCCAATGTAAAGCTTCACCCATTGCCTATTTACCTTGAATATGTTGCCGTTTTCATTTTCAAGTTCCATTACTCCAGATGAGTGGACTTGACTAACCATAAAAGGACTTGACCACTTAGATTTCAACTTCCCTGGGAATAATTTGAGTCTGGAATTAAACAGAAGCACCAAATCCCCCTGTTTGAATTCTCGTTTCTCTATTCTCCAATCATGGTACTTTTTTATCTTTTTTTTATACAGATCTGCTCATTCATATGCCTTGAGAAGGAATTCATCTATCTCATTCAGTTCCCCCAGTCTCATCTCTGCTACTTCCTTCCAATTCAAAATCAACCTTTTGAGTGCCCATAAAGCCTTGTGTTCCAGCTCTATTGGCAGGTGGCAAGCTTTTCCATAGACCAGCTGAAATGGTGACATGCCAATGGGTGTATTGAAAGCAGTTTGGTATGCCCATAAGGCATCATCAAGCTTTCGAGACCAGTCTTTTCAGCTAGCATTCACCATTTTGCCTAGGATGGCTTTAACTTCACGATTCGACACCTTCACTTGCCCACTGGTTTGTGGGTGGTATGGAGTAGCCACTCTGTGTTGTTTCACTCCATATTTTGCCAGAGCTGCTCAAAATAATTTTTTGCAAAAGTGAGATCCTCCATCGCTTATGATAGTACGTGGTACTCTAAAGCAAGAGAAGATGTTCTTTTTGAGAAAAGCAACAACCCTCTTTCCTTTGTTGTCAGCCAAAGCCATAGATTTAACCCACTTAGAGACATAGTCAATAGCAACCAAAATATACTTCATCCCATACGAGCTTACAAACGGACCCATGAAGTCAATGCCCCAGACATCAAATAATTCCACTTCAAGCATCTTAGTCAAGGGCATCTCATGTCTTTTAGAGATTGACCCCTGCCTCTAACATTAGTCATATTTTTGCACAAACTCATGGGCGTCCTTAAACAATATTGGCCAATAATAGCCACTTTGCAACACCTTCCTGTCCGTTCGGTCACCCGCATGGTGACTCCCAACTGGGGAAGCATGACATGCTTCCCGTATGCACAATACGTTTACTTTCGGTACGCATCTCCATATGATATTGTCTGCACATCGCCGAAAAAGATAAGGTTCATCCCCGAAGTAGTGTGTTACATCATGCAAGAATTTTTTCCTTTGGTGGAAAGAAAGATTTTCTGGTATGACCTCACTCACAATGTAGTTTGCATAATCCGCGTACTAGGGCAATGTTTCCATAGCAGTTGCTAGGATTTCCTCATCAAGAACTGCGTTAGTTATCTTTGTTTCATCACTAGCTTCCTGTTCACCATCCATTTAAGACAGATGATCTGCAACTTGGTTTTAGCAACCTTTTTTATCTTTGACCTCAAAATCAAATTCTTGCAGCAGCAACACCTATCTAATAAGCCTTGGTTTTGCATCCTTCTTAGTCATCAAATATCTAAAGGAAGCATGGTCAGTGTGGACCACTACTTTGGTCCCAAGCAAATAAGCTCTGAATTTCTCAAAAGCATACACCACAGCCAGCAATTTCTGTTCAGTTACTGTGTAATTCTTTTGCACTCTATTCAGTGCTTTGCTGGCTTAATATATCGGATGAAATAGCTTATCCCTCTTTTGTCCCAATACAGATCCTAGGGCAACACCGCTTGCATCACACATTATTTCAAATGGTTTTGCCCAGTCAGGTGCGATAACAATAGGGGCCTCAATCAGCTTTCTTTTAAGGCACTCAAATGCCTTCAAGCACTTATCATCGAAGAAAAATTTCACTTTCTTCTCTAAAAGTTTACAAAGTGGATTTGCAACTTTTGAGAAATCTTTTATGAACCTTCAATAAAAGCCTGCATGACCAAGAAAACTACGCACTCCCTTTACAGAAATGGGAGGTGGTAATTTCTTGATAACTTCCACCTTTGCTCGATTAACTTTAATACCTTTTTCAAAAAATTTATGGCCAAGAACGATACCCTCCTTTACCATGAAATGGTATTTTTCCCAGTTAAGCACCAGGTTAAATTCAACACATCTTTGCAAGGCTACATTTAGATTCTCCAGACATATTTTAAATTAATCACCCACCACAGAGAAATTATCCATGAACACCTCTATGGTGTCTTCTACCATGTCAGAGAAGATAGACATCATGTACCATTGAAAAGTGGTGGGTGCATTGCATAGCCCAAATGGCATCCTTTTAAATGTAAAGGTGCCATATGGGCATGTGAATGCCGTCTTCTCTTGATCTTCAGGTGTAATGCAGATTTAGTTATATCCAGAATAACCATCCAAGAAGCAATACCACTCCCTACCGGCTAATCGATCAAGCATTTGGTCCATAAAAGGCATTGGTAAGTGGTTCTTCAGAGTCCAAGAGTTTAACTTGTGGTAGCCCATGCAAACTCTCCACCCAGTTACTGGCCTGAGTGGAATCAACTCATTCTTTTCATTAGAAACCACCGCTATACCCCTTTTTTGGGCACGCATTGAACTGGACTCACCCACTTGTTGTCAGAAATAGGGTAAACCACTCCCGCATCTTACCACTTAATAATCTCCTTCTCAACCACCTCTTGTATTGGTGATTTAAGACGGTGTTGATGCTCTATGGTTGGAATACAATCTTCTTCAAGTTGAATTTTATACATACAAATGCCAGGGGAAATACCCACAATATCTGTGATGGTCCATCCAATTGCTCTTTTGTGCTTCTGAAGTACTGAAATAAGTGCCTTTACCTGTTGTTCTTTTAAATCAGCTACAACAATAATAGGTAGTGTGTTCCCTTTACCCAGAAACACATATCGTAAGTGTCCAGGCAGCTCTTTCAATTCCAACACTGGGGGTTCTTCAATAGATGGCTTGGCATTAGTCCATTAGCAAGGTCAAGGTCTAGCTTTTTAGGAGCATAAGGGTATGAACCCATGCCAGTCAAGGCACAAACTGTCTCTTCATACTCCTCCATACATTCACTACCATAGTTCATCATGACCGCGGCCAAAGGTTCGATAAAAAGTTGTTCAGTTCTGAGCACATCCTATTCGTCCTCAAATTACACATCAACTACTGAGAATACACTCATTTCCTTATGCTATTTCATTGATTTGCCTACATCAAATCGTACCACTTCATCGTTTACCCTGAATAAGAGTTTATTCACTCTTAAATTAATCAACACACTTCCAGTTGCAAGAAAAGGTCGACCCAAGATTATGGGCACATTGAAGTCTACCTCACAGTCCAGAATGACAAAGTCTGCAGGGAATATAAAATTTAAAACCTTTACACACATATCATATAGAATGTCAACAAGCCGCTTTACTGACCTTTCCGCCATCACCAGTCTCATATTGGTGGTGTGGGATTCCCCAGACCTAACTTTTTATAAATAGTCAATGGCAGCAAATTAACGCTTGCTCCCAGATCAAACAGTGCTTTAGTGAACCCCATAGTTCCAATTGTGCAGGGAATAGTGACTGCACCTGGATCTGGCTTCTTTTGCATTAAGGTTCTTGTAGAAATAGCACTGCAAAGGTGGAGGTCTGCCTTTAATTTGTAACTCGCTGCTCGTTTCTTGGTAACAAGGTCCTTCATGAATTTTGCATATCCTGGCATTTGCTCAAGTGCCTCAATCAACGGCACATTTATTGTCAATTACTTGAGCATTGCCATGAACTTGCTGAATTTGGCATCATCAACTTTCTTCCTCAATCGTTGAGAAAAGGGAGGTGGTGGTCTTGGGATGGTTTTCAACACCACTTCCTCTTCCTTCTCCTTTACCTTCTCCAACGTATTAACAGAGCTATCCGGCTTCTCAGACTCTACTGGGTTATTTTTTTCTGGTTCATCTGCAACTACCTCACTATTCACTGACTTGCCCACAAAAGGGCCAGATAAGATCTTACCACTCCTAGTGCTAATCGCCAGACATGCGCCATTAGTCTGCTGACTCTGAACCGTTTCACTAGGTAGGCTGCCAATTATTTCCTGGTTCAGTATTGTAAAAAGTTAGTTCATCTATTGCTCCAACTGATTGATAGAAGTTGAGTGTGAACTAACCAACTGATTCAGAGTAGAAAATTCACTCTTCATAGTAAGTACCCCTGAGTTGGTAGCCTCACCTCCCTTCAATAGTTTTTCCATCATATCCTCTATAGATATCTTCCCCGAACTAGTTGCAGCAGCCTCTTAATTTTTAGGAAAAGTTTACAGGCCACTCCTGTCATTGCTACTTCTCCAGTTTTCCTGCTCCCTGTCTCTGTACCCAAGCTTGTCATAGAAGTTTCGACCTTGGTTCCCTTGGTTATTACCTCGAAAACACCCCTGATTATTAACATAATTAGCCTCTTCTTCATGATCCACATCGACACGGTCCTGAGAAATTATAGCCTTTACTTTCTCTATTTTTTCCGATAATAAGTGCTTGGTGAAAAGGTCCACCTGAGTCTTTAGATGGGTCATATCTTGATCCCTCTCCTCATTTCTACTGTGTTGTTCAGCATTTATTTTCACAGGAATAGTAGGGCTTGTCACCACAGAATCTCTGGTGTACCAAGCCCTGACTTCGTTTGGCCATTCTATTCAGCATATCTGCAGCATCTTGAAAGGACAGATCAACAAATGAACCACCAGCGGCGTTGTCTAAATTGGCTTTGTCATAAAGTTGAAAGCTCTGTACAAAGTCTCCTTCAAGTACAAGTCCGTCATGTTGTGGTTTGGACATTATGCAAGCTTCTTCTTAACTCTCTTCTAGGTTTCGTGCAATGCTTCAGTTGGAGTTGACTGAAGTTACTGATTTCGTCCCTCAACTGTACCCTTCTGGAGGGTGGAAAGAACCATTCTAGGAACACCTCTTTCAAATATCTCTAGTTGGTTATAGAATCGGGCTCTGGCTCATTTAACCATATTATTGCCTCCCCAGAAAGAGAAAACGGGAACAGCCTCAACCGGATAGCATTCTGGCTCACCCCTCGGTTATCAAAAATGTGCAAATGGTGACAAAATTTACCAGATGCAAATTAGGGTCATCCCCAAGAAGGCCTCCAAACAAACCCTTCAGATTTAGGAGTTGGATCATCTTGCTTGTAATATTGAACTTTGCTTCAGGTGCCAACGGAGGAAGAATGATTGCACCCGTTGCACCTACTCCATCTACATCATCATCATCAAACTCATACTACAATGGCTATTCTACCATTCTGCTTATGTGGTGGAGTTTCAGATTGAGTGGTGCTTGGTGTCACCTAAAAGATCCTACAATTGAACAAAAACAACAACCGAACGTAAATCTAGAAAACTTAACCAACAGCAAATTAATGCACACAAACTTTTAGTTTACAACCGTATTCCCCGGCAACGGCGCTATTTTTGATAACGCTCAAACTACACTCTTAAATGGGTGTAAGCGATCGTTGTCAACATAAAACCCAACAAGGTTGGGGTCGAATCCCACATAGAATAGGGTGTGAACTCAAGTTGCTTATGAAATAATTCACTAGTAGTTTACTATTTCTTGAAATGGGGTTTTAAATTTCTGAGACAATTGTTAGTCACTTTGAGATTAATGTTTGTAATCAATATTTTATGAAATAACCGGGATTATGTTCACTAGGGTTTATGGTATATGACAGATGTTACAAATAGCTCAAGGTTCTCATGGTGGTTAGGATAACAAGCTATATCTATAGATAGTATACTCGAATGTCTCTCAACCTATTCAAGTGTCTAATTTCCTAATCCTCTCGGAATTAGGGAATCGCAACTCACTACCCAGATTTTACCTCAGGTTAATCAACCTTGTTACAACGCTGATTATTAAACGAAGCCTTTTCAAGTCCGTGTTGATAATTCACTTCCTACTGTTTATGATTTATTTCTCAAGCAAACCAAAGTAGGTACACCTATTGTTTGCAACCAACAGACATAAGTTAGAATATCAAAATTACTAGAAATCCTAACACCTATTAAACCTTGAGTAATTAATCAACACCTTATCATGACCTAACCCTAGATTCCATAACCAAGGTTAAGAGTGTTTAGCTACTCATGATGCAGGAAATAAGCACACAAGTTGAATTCATAATTGAAAGGATTAACTTACAATACTGAAGAAAATCAAAAGTGTTCTTTCAATTGAATCACAAGGCAAACCACCAAAATATTTGTCTGAGAGAGAGAAAGAGAGAAGAAAAAGTCATATGTTGTAGGATATGTCAACTAATTGATGAATAATATAAAAACCCTAAAACAAGGCTTTAAATAGTTAACCCTAAATAAGGAAATAAAATTAAAGTTTCAGATTTTCTTCGAAATAGATGACGGCGATTGTGACAGCCTATCATGATTTTGATGGCCTGTCACGGACATCGTCAGTTTCTATGCAAATGCAGCTTCTGCTGCCTAAGGTTGATGATGACAGTGAAGGCCTATCAGGATATTGATGGCGTGTCATGAATGTCGCCAGCTCCTCCTCTATTTCGGTAATTTCTGCCTAAGGTTGACAATGATTCTGACGGCTTGTCATACTTTTAACGTCTTATCAGCATATGTCGTCATAGTATTCGCTTCATGCCAACTCTCTGGTTACGTTTGACGGCAACTATGATATCCTATCACGGGGATGATACATTGTCACAGATGTCGTCAGCCACACCTTTCTTCAGATTTCTTCAGATGTCGACTTCTTTGCCTCCATTCTTGTTGGTTCTCTATTCCGTTAGCTTAATCTGTAAAATTAACATAAACACATCAAAAAATGATAAAATTTGCTTAAGGCCTCAAAATTATTCTAGGTTAAAGGCCTCAAATGTATTCGCAATTGCACACACATCAATAGGATTCTATAATTCATGGTTTCTCTCAAATATTTTATTAGTCTTATTAATGCAGATCAATGCTCTTTATTGGGATATAAGTATATCTACTCAGTCTACACACAGCATAGGCTATATCACGCCTATTAAAATTCATTAAACGCATTAGACTCCCGATAATCTGTGCATACTTAGACTAAGCAACTGGATCACCATTGTCCTTTCTCAATTTAGAGTTAGCATCATAAGGAGTGATTGCAGGAGTTACCTCCCAACATTCAAACTTTTTAAGAAGTTTTTCAACATAATGTTCTTGTGACAACATTATACCATCATCATTCCTTATAACTTTAACTCCCAATATCATATTTAATTCACCCATATCTTTCATATCAAAATTAGTAGACAAAAATAATTTGATATTTTGCACAATATTTAAATTTGTACCAAATATAAGTATGTCATCAACATATAAGCATATTATCACATAATCATCATCTACCACTTTTGTATAAACACATTTATCTTCCTTAACGGAAGAAAATTCATCTTTTATTAAGACTTGATCAAATTTCTCATGTCACTATTTAGGAGCTTGTTTAAGGCCATAAAGAGATTTAATGAATTTACAAACTTTATTTTCTTTTCCCGAAACTACACATCCTTCAGGTTGAACCATATAAATTTCTTCTTCTAAATCACCATTTTAAAAAGTTGTTTTTACATCCATTTGATGGATAAAAAGTTTATGAATTGATGCTAAGGAAATTAAAATTCAAATAGAAGAAATTCTTGTTACTTGTGCAAATGTATCAAAATAATCAATATTTTGCTTTTGAGAAAATCCTTTACTACTAACCAAGCTTTATATTTATCTATAGATCCATCTGGAATAAGGGTCCGTTTGGGATTGTTGTTGCAAAACTGCTTATTTAAGAATCACTTTTATAAAATGACTTTTCAAAAAAGTGCTTTTAAAAAAAAGTAGTTTGTGTTTGGTAAATTCATTCGAAAAGTGTCTTTGATAATCAAATTATGTTTGGCTAATCTTTTTCTAAAAGTGCTTTTTTGAGATAAATGACCAAAAAGGACATCTATCAATAGACTTTTATTACTAAAATTAATTTATAGAGAAAAATTATTTTAAATATCTATTATAATATTTTTAATTAAATTTTTTTATTTAATTAAAAAGTACGTACTCTAAAATTTTCAATCAATATTTATATACATAAATACATTAAAAATTAAATGGTGATATATTACTTAAATAATTTAAATATTACTTAAAACATCAAACAAAAATGAATACAAAAGTTATTTCATAAATTAAATCACTACATATGGAAAAATTAACGACAAAAATAATTATCCCTTCATGCATCACAAAAATTCACAATGATTTCATCCCTAATTTTGCCACGCAATGTCTCCATACTTGTAGAACATCTATCTTGTAACGTGATTCATCTCAATTGTTATCATTAATAATAATAAAAGTATTTATATATTCTTTAGTCATCATCCACAAAGATATTTTCAAATTTATTTAAAGAAAATGAGTGAAAATAAAATAACAATATATAAACATAAAGAATTATGATGTAAATATGAAATGTAAAATTTTAAAAATCAAAAGTTAATATATATATATATATATATATATGTGTGTGTGTGTGTGTGTGTGTGTGTGTGTGTGTGTATGTGTGATAGGGATAATTCTGTCATTAAAAAATAATTTTCTGCTTCTGCTTCTACTTTTTTTTAGAAGCAAAAATTTTCTGCTTCTTCCCATAAGCAGAAAAACTGGTTCTGCTTATTTTTAAAAGAACTTTTGCAAGTTTATCAAATACTCTTTTTTAAAAAAAAAAATTATTTTTTTTTCTCAAAATAAGTGCTTATTTTGGGAAATAAACAATCCCAAACATGCTATAAGTTTCCTTTTGAAAATTCATTTACAACCAATCGATTTTGCACCAGGAGGTAAATCAGTTAAAACCCACGTATTATTTTTCATGATAGAATCAATTTCAACTTTTATTGCCTCTTTTCAAAATTTAGCATCAGAATAAGATATAGCTTCAAAATAATCTGGTGGTTCGGTATTGACAAGAAAAGTTTGAAAATCATTTCCATAAGAAAAATATTCTTTTCTAGGCCTTTTACTTCTTAATTCCTCAATATTAGATGTAGATTCATTTTTTCTTTCAACAGGTGCATGAGATATTTGATCACATAGTGAAAAAATATGTTCAAAGAATTCAGTATTCTTTGTCTCAATTATAGTATTACTATCAAGCACATCACTTTTCAATACAAGAAATCTATATGCAGCACTATGTTCAGCATATCCAATAAGCATGCAATCAACAGTTTTAGAACATATTTTCCACTTTTTAGGTTCAGGTAAAAGAACTTTAGCAAGGCACCCCCATACTTTTAAATATTTCAAATTAGGTTTATAACATTTTCACAATTGATAAGGGGTTCTACCTATTCTTTTATGAGGAATTCTATTTTGCAAGTGACATGCAGATAAAATAGCTTTACACCACAAATTATCAGGTGCATTAGAGCTAATTAACATAGAGTTCATTATTTCTTTCAATGTTCTATTTTTTCTTTCATCTACTCGATTAGATTGAGGTGAATAAGGCGGAGTTACTTCATGAATAATTTCTTCTTTTTCACAAAAAGCATTTAAAGACAAGTATTCACCACTTCTATTAGATCTTATTCTCTTGATTTTTCTACTAAGTTGATTTTCAACTTCAGATTTATAAGACACAAAGGCATCAAAAGCATCATCTTTATTTCTAAGCAAATACAATTTAGTAAATCTAGAGAAATCATCAATAAAGGTCAAAAAATATCTTTACCACCTCTAGTAATAGTTTGTTTTAAATCACCCAAATCAGTGTGAATTAAAGATAACAGCTCAGTTTCTCTATTAACTGAAAAAAATGACTTTTTAATAATTTTAGTTTTGACACATATTTCACATTTATCAAAATTACTTGAATCTAAACCAGATATTAAACCAAGTAATTGCATATTTTTTAAATATTTAATATTAATATGTCCTAATCTAGCATGCCATAAAGAAATAGACTCAATCATATAAGCAGAAGCCGATGCATTATCATTGATAAATATTAAGTACATAAAGTCCATGGTTACAATAGCCTTTTCCCATAAATACATTATTTTATAATCTTATTAGATTCAATAGACACTTTCATTCCAGTTTTATCCAGCAAAGCCACAGAAATCAGGTTTGCTCGCATTGTAGGAACATGTAGCACATCCATCTGGGCTAAAATAAATTCCGAAGTGAGTTTTAGGATCACTTTACCCTTGCCCAAGACTTTAGCAGTTCTTGAATCTCCAAGGTAGACCACTTCACTGTCATCTCCTAATGATGTATAGGAGGCAATGCTTCTCGATTTGCACAAATGTGTCCAGTAGCCCCAGAGTCTATCACCCATTCTTTTATATGTGCCACTATATTTACTTGAGAAATAACAGCTGCAATTATTTTATCTCCTTCAGCTAAATTAGCTTTGGAGGATTTCTCATTTATTTGTTATTTCTTATTTTGTGCCTACATTGAGCGGCATAATGACCAAGTTTTCCACAGGTAAAATAAGTGTCTTTTCTTTTCTTAAGTTGGGATTATTAGGCTTTTAACCTTGAGACTTACTATCATACCTTTTGTTGTTGTTGTCTCAACTTTGCACTAAGTTTGCCTTGAGTGTTAGTTCTTTTGCTCTAAATGACTCCTTTTGATTGGTGTCTTTAATTAAAATGTGAGTCACTATCTCCTCAATGGTGAAATTTGTTTGCTTATGCTTTAGACTATTTTGTAGTCATTCCATGAGTCAGGTAATTTTTCGGTCAACATCCCGACAACAAATTTTTTTGGTAAAGAAATTCCTTTGGCCTTCAAACTTCAAGCAATTTTTTATATTCGTTGATTTGAATTTCCATCTCTCTCACATCACTCATCTGCCAATGATAGTATCTTCCGACTACAAACTTTTGTTTAGTAGCATCTTCAGCAGTGGACTTTTTAATTAAGGCTTCCCTAATAATTTTTGCTTCCTTGCAACTAGAGTATACATCCAACAGTTCATTAGAAATAGTTTGTAATAGAGTATGGAGACATACCTTATTGGCGTATTGCCATGATTCCAGAATTTTATTATCAACGTCTGCACTAGGTTGTGAATGTAGCAAAGCATGTGCCACACCATGGACATCAAGTAGTGAGAAAATATGTTCTTGTCGTCTTTAAAAATTTTCATTAGCAAAAATTTCAATATTTGATACGTCAGAAAATGGTTTAGCATATGGTAAAACAAGTGAGGTGGGCGTAGTAGGGGTAGCATCGGTATTATTTTCAGAGTTACTAGTATTACTTGCCATAGTTTCTTAGATTGTTGGAAAACAATAATAAATTTCAATCTCAACTGTGAAATAAATTACAACAATGCTAATAATTTTTATATTGTAGTATCAATAAGTAACAATAATAATAATAACAAGAACAATAATAAAAGTAATGATAATAATAATAATAATAATAATAATAATAATAATAGTGATAATACTAATTAAATCACTATTATAATATTTTAAGTAACATATAAAATACTTGAGTCGTGTTACGCACTATCCTAAAAAACTATTTCTGTAATGTGAAATATTTTTCAAGATTAAACAAGCACTTCTCTAATATTAATTAGAGGATATGGGAATCAATAAAATTAATTATAAACCAACAAGTTTTAACTTATAAGAGAAATAATAGAATAAATTAAAAATAAAGTAAAGTAAAGTACAGTTAGAAAAAGAGAGAAAAATAGAAGTTGGGTTGTTGGTACATTCAGAGAGGAAAATGACGGGTTATTTATAGCCATTTTCAAGTTGGCAAAGTTGTAATTAAAGAGAAAGTGTGTAGTGTTTTACTTGGGGAAAAAGCACATGTTTCAATTTGGTCCCCAAATAAACACATACTTGGTCACAAATTGGCCAAGTGGACAAAATGGAGTTCACATATATTTTAAAATATCTATCAAGTCAAAGATCTAGCACATTGTAAACATTCGAAATTTGAAATAATATTCTAACATTTTGTTTAGCAATAGTTACTTATTAAAAGGTATTCGTCCAAGTAATTAATTCTAGTTTTAGCCATGAATACAACAGTGATGAAGATTATGTATTAAAAAAAATCAAGATTATTTTATCAGAAAATTCAGGCCAATGAGAAATATGTTACCGTATGCCCTTAAGTTCCTACTTTATTTGAATTCTAGTGCAAATGTATTTTAATTAAAAAGTTTTTTTGATGGAAAAAATTTCTATCGGATTAAGGTTAGAAATAACTCTAAAATGGATTGAACTTGATCCTTTGTCCCTCGTGAAAAAAAATTCTTACAAAAATGATCTCCGTAAGGGGTGGTCTTAATTTCTTGGACACGTTTTATAAATTTTTTTCGTAAGTCAGATGATCTATCTCTTGCAAATTAGATAAACGTTCATAATATTTCAAGATAATGAATCAACACAATTGATCAACAGTTCTACTATACAAGCAAAAGTTAGAATTTAAATATGTTGTCCATAATGACTCTTGCTCATTAGATAGACATGCATGACATTTCAGTACAATGAACATGTACAATTGACCAAACCTTTTGTCTTATAAGCAAAATTTGAACTTATTTAGCAAGGACAAAAATCTAAAGATACCATAATTGGGGACAAGAATTCAAGACAGGACATTAGGCTTTTTCCCTAGTTTCTTTGTAGGAACATCAACACCTACAAAAATATTACCAACAGAAATGTTGAAAAAATATGAAATAGCTATAAGTGATGAATTTAGCAGTATGGCAACAAAAGAAGAAGAACAAAACAAAGAAAAAGATTCAAATAAGAATTTAATGTTAAAACTAGCAATATGTAATATGTGTTATATAGATGAATATACGTGTGCATTTAAAGAATACTACTATAAGGGAACATATAATACAGAAGAAAGTAAAGAAATACGAAAATTATATTTTAGTAAATTACCTGAACCATTTAGTTCAAAAATAATAAAGAATTGGGATGAAGCAAAAATAGTAGATACCCTAAGAGCAAGAATAAAATTTTTACAACAATGGTATAGAAATCTATGTGAAAAATATAGAGAAGAAATAAAAATAAAAAAAACATTAATAAGAAATTTAGCATGTTGTAAAGATAAAATAGCGCCTCAATTTGAATGAGAAGAAAGATATTATAAGAAAAAAAAAAAGACATAAGAAATATAAGAAATACAAAAAATCAAAATATAAATATAAGAAACCAAGAAAAAGATATTATGTAAAAAATTATAAACATAAAAGACCCTATAGAAAAAGAAATCTATAAAAGAATATACTTGTTATAATTGTGGAAAACTAGGACATTTAGCTAGAGATTGTAAATTACCAAAAAAATCCAAAAAATAAACAAATATTAGAAATAAAAATAGAAAATACATAATTTATGCAGATAGATTGTATAGATTATGAATTAGAAAGTGAAGATAGTATATATGAAATTTCGGAGAATGAAACAGATAATGAAATAGATAGTGAATTAGATGAATCAAATGACTGAAGAAGAAATAAAAATGAACCAAATAACTGAAGAAGATATAAAAATAATAACAAAGGAAGAATATTTAAATGAAGAAGGAACAGATCAAAAAATAATATTTGATAGTAATATATTTAACGAAATAAAAGGAAAAGAGTTAGACTTAAGTGTAGAAAAAATATTTAAAATACCAACAATAAAAAACATATTTAGTAGAAGAAAGGAAGAATACTATGTAGTAAGTCAAAAGGAATATGTAATAGATTGTAGATATGCAAAAAAAAGAGCTAGTATAGCACTAGTAACAAAAAAAATAATTAATAAAGAAATAAACGATACAAAAAGTAAAGACCTATTAAAATATGTACACCTTGGAGGAACAGGGATATTGATAAAAGCATGTCTTAGAGAAGGAATAGATACACCAATAGAATTATATTTAGCAGATGATAGGATTATAAAACCTATAGAAAAAAGTATAATAACTTCCATAAAAGGAAATTTAATATACCAAAAATTTAAATTTATAATAAGTGTGAATTATTTAGTAGCAATAACAGATAAAAATATAGATAAATTATTAGTATTATATTGAAAAATATCAGGAATAGAACTGACCCCAGGAAGTAAAATATTTACAGCAAGATGTAAAAATCTATATATACTAACAACAAAACATAAAATAACAGGAAAAAATAAAATTAATAAAATACAAATAGAAAGTCCTTTTGAACAATTCATAAAAACAATTGATAATAATGACTATAGTTTCAAGAATATCGATATAGAAGAAGATTTAGAAATAATAAATGATAGGATAAGTACATCAAAAAGAATAGCTCACGAAAAAACAGAATCATCAAGTTCATCAAAAGGAACAAGTTATGAAATAACTTCAACAGTTAATTTAAATCAATATTATTTAACGGGAACAATAAATGAAAAAGAATATTTAATACTCCTAAACACAGGACAAGAAAAAAATTATATAACAAAATATCTAGTAAAAAACGAAGAAATAAAATCTAATAGTAATATATGCCCAGATTTATCAAGGAGCCTAATAGATATTAAGGATACGACAGAAAAAGAAATAATAATAGGAGTTAGAAAAATAAAAATAGAATTTGAAATAAAGGAAAAAATGCAAAAAGCAGACATAATATTAGGAATAAAATGGTTAGAACAAATAAAATCATACAATATAGAACATACACAATTATCCATAATGTATAATAAAGAAAGATTATTCATAAAAAGAACTGTAACATGATATGAAAATTTATGTACTTGTAAAAATAATAGTAGAAGGATATTCTAATAGATATTATACACCTATGATAGATACAGGAGCAAAAGCAAACTTATGTAGATACAGTTGTTTACCAGAAAATAAATGGGATTAATTAAAAACACCAATAGTAGTCAAAGGATTTAATAATGAAGGAAGCTTAATTACATATAAAGCTAAAAGTGTAAAAATATAAAAATGGGATAAAATAATAACAATAGAAGAAATCTATAATTATGAACTAACATCAAAAGATATGCTTTTAAGAATGCTATTTTTAGATAAATTGTACCCACATATAATAACTAAAACAGATTGGTGGTTTACAACACCATGTAAACAAAAAGTAAGAGCAAAAAGAGTTATTAATAAAATAAGAAAGAAAACTGATTGGATAGAAGTAAGTGAAAAAATTACACAAAAGTTAGAAAATTGAATTAATAGATAAAAATAGCATAATATCTCAAAAACTATTAACATATAATTTTGACGATTTAAAGGAATTTAAAATGCATATAGATGAATTACTAGAAAAACAATATATACAAAAAAGTAATAGTAAACACAATAGTCCAGCATTTATAGTAAATAAACATAGTGAACAAAAAAGAGGTAAAAGTAGAATGGTTATTGATTATAGAAATTTAAATGCAAAAACTATGACATATAATTATCCAATACCAAACAAGATATTAAAAAAAAAAAGATAAATACAAGGATATAACTACTTTAGTAAGTTTGATTGTAAATTAGGATTTTACCATTTAAAGTTAGAAGAAGAATCTAAGGAATTAACCGTTTTTACGGTACCACAAGGATTTTATGAATAGAATGTATTACCATTTGGATATAAAAATGCACCAGGTAGATATCAACATTTTATGGATAGTTATTACCTCATTGCATAGTATACATAAATGATATATTATTATATACAAAAACTAAAGAAGAACATTTAAAATTATTAGGACAATTTACAGATATAATAGAAAAATCGGGAATAAGTTTAAGTGAAAAGAAAGCCGAAATTATAAAAAAATCAGATAGAATTTTTAGGAATATAAATAGATAAAAGTGGAGTAAAAATGCAACAACGTATAGAACAAAAAATAATAAATTCAAAAGAAGAATTAGATGCAAAAAAGAAATTACAATCATTTTTAGGATTAGTAAACCAAGTAAGAGAATGTATACCAAAATTAGCAGAAAACCTAAAGCCCTTACAGAAAAAATTAAAAAAGGATGTAGAATATAATTACAACGAAGTAGATAAAAAATAAGTCCCAAAAATAAAAATACTTTTTAAAGAATTACCAAAATTACAATTTCCAGATGAAAATAGAAAGTTTATATATATAGTAGAAGCAGATGCTAGTGAATGTAGTTATGGAGGAGTACTTAAATATAGGTACAAAATGAAAAAATAGAACATCATTGAAGATATTATTCAGGAACATTTAATAAACAGAAATAAAATAGGAAATAAATAGAAAAGAATTATGTTCATTATATAAATGTTTATTAGCATTTGAATCATACATTGTATATAACAAATTTATTGTGAGAACAGATAATACCCAAGTACGATGGTGGCTAACAAAGAAAATACAAAATTCAGTTATGACAAAAGAGATCCGAAGACTAGTATTGAATATATTAAATTTTACATTTACAATTGAAGTAATTAGTACTAACAAAAACGTTATTACAGATTACATATCAAAACAAAGCTACACAGACTGATATAATAGAAGATGATGCTTTAGAAAAGATACTCAAAACCCTAACTACGCTTTCAATGAAAGTGGACAGTATGGGTAATGAAATAGAACATCTAAAAACTAATGAAAGTTAAACTGAAGTCTAAAGCTGCAAATCAGCTAACTTCTTATTAATGTCTTTTCTATCTATTCTGGTGTGTTTGTTGTATCTATTTTATTATCTAATAATTATTTTGACATGTATCCTACCCATAGTTGTATTATTTTACTTGTGTCTATTACACAGTCTAAACCTAAAAAGTTATAATTAGTTATTTGTTTTGGTGTCCATTTATTATATCCATCATTTGGATTATATATTTTAAACTTACTTTTGTAATTATAGGTTGGTTTTCTTATATCTGATGTACTAGATATTATATTTTTATCTAGAGTATTTACTTCTGTATTTATTAGTTCTGGATTTTCTTTATTAATTACTTCTTGTTTTTCATTAATTTCTAATTTTTCTATATTTTCTAAAATTTGTGTATATGTTTCACTATCTTCTGAATCATAATTATCTGTTTCTTCAGTATCTATTGTATTTATTTCTAATTCACTGGTTTCTGATAATTTATTTTTTATTTCTAATTTTTCTTTAAATTGATTTATCTCAATTAATAATTTTGTTCTTTATCTTTTTCTTCTTTTTCTTTCTGTCTCTTTTCATATAAATCTTTTAGCATTTGTAGTTCTTTTTCTAATTCAGCAATCCTACTATTTTTAGTTTCTTCTATTTTTCGTATTTCTTTTGTAGTTTGTTGTTTTATTTTATCTATTTCCTTTTCTCTGTCTATCTCTTCGTTTTCTCTTTCTATTCTTACCATAACTATCAACTTATCTTCTAATTTTAATTCTTCTTTTTCTAACATTAAATATAAATGTTCACCTATTTTTTTATATCTCCTTCCTAAATTAGAGAATACTATTTTTATTTTTAATCCTTCGTGATTTTCATATATTTTTTCATTTATTATAAATTATTCTTTGTTCATTTTATTTAAATGTATATAGGTTATGTTGATATATATATTCTAATCTATCTATTGTTGATTCTAAATTTGATATTTCTTCTTTTTGTGCATTTATTGAGTTTTTACTAACTCCAGCAATTATGTTATACTGTAGTCTTTCCATTCTTATTTTTAATTCTTTACATTTTTCAGATATTATTTGTTTTAATTCTTTATATTGTTGTAGTTTTTGTATGTTATCCATCTAAACAAATATTATAAATATTATTTTGGTGAATATCAGAATTAAATTGTTTCATAATTAATAAATTAATCAAATAGATCCAAATGTATACTACCTCTGTAACTTTAATTAGCATAGTCTCTGATACCAATGAGGTAGGGGTGCGGATAACTTTAATAGATCTATTATAGCTATGGATTTATTTTTATTTGTGCGTGGATATTTCTTAACTTCTCTAAATATTTTTATTTTATTTATGTTCATATCTTGGGGGGTGATTAAATGGTATTTGATTAAATGTTTTACTGTAGTATTCTTTAGTTTTTTCACTTAGTGTAATTCTTCTGTATTATTTTTGAGGTATTCTAAATATTCTATATCTTTTGTTCTAAAATATTTGATTAAATTCTCTTTCATAAGCATTTTTTTTAATCTTATTTCTTCCATATCTTGTCTCTAATATTTTAAATACTCATATTTTATCATTTTATTCTAAAGTAGTTGCTTGTTTACTAATTTTTGTGTAATATTCTATTCTAATTGTACTATAATTTATATCTAAATTAAGGTTATTAATGCTATTAATTATCTCTCTTTCTTCTTCTCTTAATGAGTTTTTTATGTTATATAAACTATTATCTGTACTTTTTTCTAAATTTTCTAAGGTTTCTTTTATCCATATTAATTTTTTTTTTAGATTTTTCATTATTTCTTTGAGTCGGTTTCTATAATTAATTTCTTCATATAGGTCACTTTGGTTTTCTCTAATTTTTCTAATATATTCTAACATTTTAGTCTGAATAATATCCATCTGGGTAATTATCTAGGTATAGTTGTTCTATCCAATTTATAATTTCAATTTCATAATCTAATATTTTTTCTACTATTATTCTCTAAATATCTATAATTTCTATATTTCTAAGTATATATAAGATTAATATTTTAAGGTTATCTGTCATTTAAAATTGGTTAAATATTTTATTATAATATTTTTTAATTTTTTTGTTTTAATCTCATTAATTCTTCTATATTTTCACTGAGAAATTATCCATTTTCCAACATTCTAAATATACGTAATTTATCATGGTTGATATGTAGGTTTGGTATATAAGTGTTTATAAGTGTAATTAGGTATGTATGGTATATAATTTATTCTAGTCATATAATATTTACCAAATATTTTGTCTAATATAATTTTTCTTATATCTACTATTTTTATATCCTTAAGTACGTACAAAATAAGTATTTTATATTTATCTACCATTGCATCAGATAAATAATTATCCATTTTTCATAAAATTGCTATTTTCAAAATATTCCTTTCAATCATATATATAACAAAGTATGGTCATTTTAGATTACTATATACTAGATTATTCTTAAATAACATATTCTTCGGTCACTATTAGCATGGTAATCTGGATACTTTTCCCTTAAACAGCGCCTCTAATCTGGCTACTCCCCTATCACGGCTTTCTTGCCTCACCGGTTTCACCTTTAGAATGGCATAGTTCTTAGGAATTTTTCTCCTTTTCCACTTTGCTAATAAACTTCTTAACATTCTATTTTTTGAATAATTCTACTATAAAGCAACTAACATGAAATTATTTTATCATATCATGATTGTTAGGAATTTATGAATTTAGCTATTCATAATAGTAAATGAATATACCTGTTATGGTAGATTTGATAATTCTAAGTTTTGTTCCTCCATAGATTTTTCTATTGAAATATACCTACTTTTTAATAAATAATCAAAATATTTGTTGTAGACAAGAGAGAGTTTTTACTTCAACGCATGAATACTTATCTTTTTCTGCCTTCGATGCCTTCATTTATAATGAATGATTTACATAGTTCTTACTTACTAATGTTTTACATGTTTTTCAAACTTTACGTCCTATTCTTATCTTTACAAAAAGTCTAAAAACTAGACTAAAAAGTCTTTATATACCTAACCTAATTATTATACTTTACAAAAAAATCTTCTAAAGTATAAAAAAGACAAAAACTAAAACTTTACAATAATTTACAAGTTACGTAGAAAATTGTGAAAGTTTATTACATGTCGCTTTCACAATTTAATAGCTTATCTTTTATCTCCATTATTGCTTCCGTTGATATCTTCTTCTTGTCGTATCTGCTGCTTTTCTATCTTCTTTCCAGCTGGCATGCTTATCTTCTTGATTCTTTTATTCTAAGCGAACTTCTGGATAATATTATCTTCTCCATTACATCTCGAACATTGATGGTCTGGACATTTGTGTCCAATTATCTTGCAATATCTTGTTAATAATTCGTTAATCTGAAATAAATCCTTTCCTAATTGCTCTTGCAGTAGATTGTTTTTCTGGGTTAAGTAACGTCATTATCCATTGTCTAACATCTTCCATATTTGCTTGTCGTAGTTCTTTTGAATTTGAATAAATCATCTGATGGTATCTTGAATAATAGCTCCATATTGGGTTTCCATTGGTATAATTATTTGCTAATTCTTGAATAATTGTAACTAGTCCAATGAGTCGTTTATTTGCGTAGAAATCAGGTATCTCAATTCTGGGTATTTCTGGCTGCTGCACAATATCTTCTGGTATAATCATATCTTTGGTTAATCCTATTTTTACAACTTGTATAACTAGTTTGATCTCGTCGTATAATATCTCTGCTGGTGCAGTATAACACTTTATATAAAATAGATTTCCTTTAGTTATTCTTTTATAGGTGGTGAATATTTTATGTAATTCTTCCATAGTTGTTAGTTCTTCTCCGTCTTGGGTATATATGATATTTAATAATTCATAGTCAAAACAAGTTTTTATTAAGCTTGGGTTGGTTTTGGTAGTACGATTAGCTTGTTGTAACCTTGTAATTTTTGGGTTATATAGTTTGTGTTTGGTCCTTGGGTATCTGTAGCTTTGGGGTTAAGGTTTAGAAAAGTTTGTACTTTGTAGATATTTTTTTATGTATTCTCAGGTTATATAGTTATAAGCTTTTTTTTATACTTTTTAGTATAATTTTTCTTGTCGTGTGATTTATCGCCGCTATGATATGCAATTATTAATTTCCACATGAAAAGCCCTGATTATTTCAATCTAAACCAGAAGTGTTACAATCAGAAGCTTGAAAAAATTGACAGTCTCTTTCAGTAATAAATTGATGACACAGGACCATCCAAGCTACAAAAAGAAGGAAGGTTACTGCTTCAGTTCTCTTCAACATATGGAGATCATTAGGATTCAAATTCAACATACAAAAAGAGGAGGAATGCAATATAAACACAAAGAAGAGAAGCTAAAAGAAGGGAAAAACAGGAAATCTACCCAACAACAAATCGAGGTGCAACAACAATGGCAAGAACACAGAAAAAGGACATGCGGACAAATTGGAAGCAAATGAAGACCGCAGTGGACTTGGGGGTCGTTTGATAGTGTGTATAAAATAGTATAAAATATGACGTATTAGTAATGCTAACGTTAATTATGTTTGCATTAGTTATGATTATACTTTTCTGATCCAATGTTTCATTTGATTTATTAAAAACATCATGAATTGCATAATTTTTTTTAAAAAAGTATTTGCTTAAAAGAATATCCTCCATAAATATAGTGAAAAGATTGTGGAAAGAATTTGAGGGATAATTGTATCTTTAATTATACTAATGTATGCATTAAAGTCACTGCATTACTAATAAAATGGATTTGCATGTATTAGTAATAGACATCTTAATATCAAATGGAGTGTATAACTAATGCAAACATCAATTATATATATGATGAAAAAGTGTATCAAACAAGATATTATATTATCAAACAAGATATTAGTAATATACAAAACTAATGCATGCATTATTTTTGCACTCTATCAAACGGCTCTTTAGGGGTTGTTTGGTTGGAAGAAAAGTTATCTCTAGATTACTAATCCTGAAATTAGTTATCTCGAAATTAGTTATTTCACCTTCAAGAAGGACTAAAAACAATACTACAATGTTGAATAACTAATTCCAAAATAAGTTATCCCATAAATTTTATCTCAATCAAATAAGAGATAAGTTCACCTTAAAATTAATTTCAAAATTAATTATTCCTTATCCTTCCTACCAAATGAACCCTTAATAGGAGATGGAGCTTAGTCAACACAAATCTACACACTATGTATAAAGATAAAGACATTGATGGAGATGAATCCTTTAAGAAATAAAAAGAGTACATTTCCAAATTGAGACATTTTACTTAGTTGTCTTTAGTTTTTGCTGTTTTTAGCATAGATGTTTTGGAGAAGATATTTTTTGGGGGGAAAGGACAAAATAGCTGTTGGGCTGAAACTAATTTCACAAAAATGAGCAGAAAATTTTAATTTTCACTTCCAGTCATTTTCTGGCAGCTGATGTTTCTTTTCACTCTTTCTTTCTTTGGTTATTTTAATTGTTGTTGGGTTGATGTGCCTAATTTTTTTTTATTGTTGTTTTTCCGGGGGATTTGTTGCATCTTGATATTTTTTCCTTCCTTGTGTGTGAAAAATAATTGATCTCTTTTTAAATTCAAAAAAAGAGTCAAACAAAACTTTGTATGTTTTCTTTTTTCAATAATTAAATACAAATTACTTATTATTCATATTTTATCAATCAAATATAAAAGGATGTATAATTGTTGATTATATAAAAATAATATATTTTAATGATACATGTACATACATATTTAAATAAATAATGATATAATTTTTACACACATCTTATACAGATACAGATTTTATATAACAATGATACAATTATACTTATCTTATGTAGATACATATCCATACAATAATGGTACAATTTCTATGCATGTCATATACAAAATACATATTCTATTTAATAAATATACATTTTCTATACACATTCTATACAACCTTTAGCCGTGACAATTATTCAGATACAGATTCTATACAGCAATCATACAATTTCTAGACACATCTTATACAACATTTTTAGTTGGAATAAATATTCAGTACATATTCTATATACAATTTATACACTTTTTATACACATCCTATACAATTTCTTTGTATATTTTATATATATACATATTCTATACAACAAATATATAATTTTTATACACATCGTATACCATCCTTCATTTCTCTGAGATCACTTTCGATTCAACGGTATCTAAATCTTCATAATATCCATTGATAATCAATCCTATGCAACCCCGAATCATAAAACACATTTTTTTAAACACAGCCCATTTTCTTCAAATTCCTTCCTCATTCACCTACCGATTATTGCTTTAGACTTCAACACAGTAGCCTTTTTCTTTCTATTGCAATCAATCTCTACATTTTGCATATTCTTTGTTCTCTCTTTCCTCCCTCTCCTTTTTATTCACCCGCACAATTCACACACCCAACTTAATTTAGATAAGGGAAAAATTACGAATTAGAAGAAAAAAAATATGAACTTTTTGGAGTTCTTAGGTATCAGAGATTGGAGAAAGAGTGAAAGAAGAATGATTATAGAATTTAAAAAAATAAAAAGCAAAAAGCATAATAATATAATAAAAGACTCAGGCTTTATTTCTTTTTCCCAAAGGAAAATAGCCTATTAAGACTTCATTAATGAACTTTTGGCGATAACTATAATTTAAGATTAAAATAGCCAACTGATTATTTTATATCCGACAAGTCAAATTTGGACCATTTATTTTGAATTTGGCTAACAGTGTCTTTTTTCCTTCACTTTTTTGTCCCATTTGATTATTTAATAAAGAGGGCCTAAGGGCCATAATTTGCTTTAAGGAAAAAATTGATTGTCGGATCGGGTCTTTTGATATTGTATTGTCTTGTGGGATTCAGGTCTATATGACATTAAAAAATTAATTTTCTTTTTCTTTTCATTTCTCCGTCTTTACTTCTTGTGGTTTCATAAAATTGTTTGCATTATTTATTTATTTATATTTATATTTATTTTTTTATTTAGCATAATTTTATTAGTTTTTAAATTTTTAATTAAAATAAAATTCATTGTTGAATAAGGTTATAAATTTATGTTTTATTTTTGAATCACATTTATGTCCCTTATGTTGAAATTTGACATAAAAGTATTATGTTAACTTTTTAAATTTTCAATTATTGAACTTATGTTATATTTTCAATTTCAAGTTATTTATTTTACTAGTATTGACTTGATATTTCACATTGCAAGTCAATCATTTTGTAGTTAGACTTGATAAATTTATCTTTTTATCAAATATTTTAATAATTTTATAGTATTATATTTATAATATTAATTTATTTTTCAAACATTCATTTCGTGATATTCTTAAAAATCATGTATTTTTAATTTTTATGATTAATTTAATTAAAATATACTAATCTAAAAATAGAAAACATACATAATTTTACCCCTGAACTTATCCGCATAACTAACTTTAGACCCTAAACTATACGGGTAATTATATACCCCCTTAATAACTTTAAAGTGAATTTTATATCACCCTAATAGCTGACATGGAAAATTTCAAAAAATTTAGCGCGTAAATGGCAAAAAAGAAAAGTGAAAAAAGGTGGGTCCACTTTTAAATTTTATAAATTGTTTTTTCTTCATCTTCCTCACACCCCACCATCCACTCTCTCCTCCTTCTTCATTTTTTTTTTTAAAATTCATTCAATAAACCTAACTAATTCATGATTGAGGCATATTTGATTGAAGTTTTTAAGTAATAGTTAAAGAAAAAAGGTTAGGAACTGAAAACACACCAACTAATGGTCAAACTTTCAATCTACTAATTCAAACATTAAATTTTCAACTACATATAAATATTATGAGTTATAAGTTTTTTAATTATATATGCATTAAAATATTTAAAGAAAAAATTCCATTTTGATTACAAAACATGAGTAAATAGTGTAAATTTTTGTAAAAAATAATAAGAGTGTGATATTATTTTTTCTATTTTTCATATGAAGTTGTCAATTTGAAGCCGAGTCGGTGAATCTGCATTTGGGTGGGGTGCGAAAGTTGCAGATTCAAGAAAAAAAAGGGGAAAGGGGAAGGGAGGCTAGCTGGTGAAGATGGATTTGGGAGGGGGATTGATTTTTTTTCAATTATATATATATATATATATATATATATATATATATATATATATATATTGGTTTGAGGAATTATTTTAATAAAATTATTTACGTGGCGCTGATGTTCAAACGTGGCGCGTGTGTATTGCACTCACCGTAGTGAGAATGGTATAATATTTTTGGGGTGGCATAAAATTTACTTGAAAGTTATTAAGGGGGTATATAACTACCCATGTAGTTTGGGTCTAAAGTAAGTTATGCGGACAAGTTCAGAGGTGAAATGATGTATTTTCTCTTAAAAATAAAAATTAATTATTTTTTATAATATTTTTTAAGAACATATGTTTATTAATTAATATATTTTCGAAAAAAAAATAGATAGATATAGCGAGAGTTCTCAAAGTGGACTTGGCCCATGAGGCGGGCCCAACCCAACCCTTTTAATTAAGTGGGGTTGGATTAACTTTTTTCAGCTCATTTAGGAATGAGTCTTATAAGCCCAGCCTTACTTGGTCTGTTGGCCTCAAGGGCCTAACCCGTCAGCCTGTGGATCGGGACATTAAAGATAATTATTAAATATTTTTAAGTTGGTCATTTATTTATTAGAGTTAGCATTTTGTCTATCTTTTCTAACTAGCTACTTATCTTTTATCCATACTTTAGTTGATACTAATTTTTTGAAAGTTCATAGTGCTTGTTTAAAATGGCTTGTAAGCCCCTTTTCGTTGTGAGTTCAAAAATTTAGTTTTACTCGTGATTGTTTAGTACTTGTTGTCGTTACTTAATGCAATATTTTATTCTTTAAATTTAGGTTATCTTTTGTTATGATCTTACTGTTTTTATGTAGATACTTTGTGTCTACTTGTATTTATTATCTTAATCATATTAGAATTTTTCATGAAATTTGTAGATAATCATCATTTCTCTGCTTATTATAGTAAACGCCACTAAGTAATTACAACTAAAGGTATAAGTAAGATGCCTATAACAGGCTAAAAACTAGTAGGTGATATATTAAAGTGAAAACATAAAAGTTGATGATTGTCTAGTACTTACAATATTTTTATTTATCATATTTCGAGTTACTTTCATTATTTTTTAGGGGCCAACCCGCCCCAACCCATGGCCCACTTAGGGTTGAATTGGACTACTAGTTTAAAGGCCCTTTAGTTAAAAAGAGATGGCCCGTCCTAACCCATTTAACTCTCCATCACACAGGGTTGGATTGGACTAGCCCATTTAACAACTCTCTCTCTCTATATATATATATATGTGTGTGTGTGTATGTGTGTGTGTGTGTGTGTGTTATTATTTGTCTAATAAAATTTTTAAATTTTTGATAATTAATTTTTATTTTAAAATTAATATAATCATGTAATTACACTGTGCAACCAAATAATACCTTGTAATTATATTGTGACAAATAATTACTATCTTAGTAATTACAAAATTTTAATTACCAAGTGGCTTTTAAAACAGATTATTACATAATTGTTTTAATCGTTGAGTGATGTTTGATAAATTTACTCGAGAAAAAGAAAATGAAAAATAAATAGTATAATAGAGTGATAAAAGGGAAAAAAATCAAACAAAAATCACAAAAGAGATGCTAATCTTAAAGCCTTAGGCCACCTAAGAGTAGTTTGACGCTATAAATAGGTGCAATGAGACTTTAAGTCTCCGTAAGAAGATGAGTTCAGTTGTGTTGTCCGATGAATCCAAATTCATGCATAACACAATAACCAAACGCTCATCACCCATGCACACTTCGTGTGGTATCAATAATTTTTCTTTCGGAGCTTCCTCAAAGTTTAACTCAACTCATTGCATTCTCTAAAAAAGCTGAGTCAGCGATGATGTGAAACAACATGGGTTTGGACCCTTAGAAAATTTCTTAGTTTTTGGCTTCTGGACATCATAAGACTTGTGGGTACTAGTCGTATGATGTTGTATGATTTAGTTGGTCTTGGTTGTATGGTGACCAATGTGGTTTAGTTGATTCTGTCCAAGGTACAATTGGAACATACAAGTCGTATGTTAGGGTACCAATCGTATATTGCTTTAAGTTAAGCCTAGGTGATTTCATTCTGCCTAGGGTATGATTTACGGGTA